>NC_080021.1:21652440-21955470 GCF_030020395.1 Manis pentadactyla | reverse complement strand
TTCTCTTCATCTCACTTAAGAAAAAACATCCAAAGGAAGAAAGAGCTCAGATGGATGGCCCAGCCTGAATCACATGTCCACACTGGTAGCCATAGATACCATGATGGGCAGCCACCAAAATAGCCCCATGGCTGGAATGGGGATGATAAGCAATTCACCAAAAGAAAGGGATGTATTTACCAGAAGCAGGCAGCAAAGAGGGCTGGGCCAAACCAAGTGATAAGGACCCCTGCTCTAGTGTAAACAAGGACTGTTGCTGAACTGTCAATGAGGATGCTTTAATCTTTAAAATAAAAATAATTTTAAATTGTCTTATTAAAAAAAAAGTGTGGCCAAAGGCGGCGGGAGCGTTGGGCGTGTGGGCTGGGCGACCCGGTGGGGACTGACTCCCGCCTGGGTGCCTCGGCGTTTGTTGGAAGCCAATGAGCTGGTCCAGGAACAACTAAATGACGTTTTTCACCAGAATGACCCCAGGAGCATAAAACGTGAAAAATAAAATTAAAATTAAATAATAAAATAAAATAATAAAATATAAAATAAATAAAATAAAATTTTGGAAAAGGACTGGAGTCACCTTAAAAGCAGGGGAAAACAGGAATTCAGGTTGAGGGGCAGTGGTCTGGAAAACAGTAAGCATACCAGTTCATGGCGGCTGTCACTATTACACATAAACACAAAAGAGAATCAGAACTAATATTTGAAAGTGCTCACAAAAGGCCATTTTATGTTCTGTGCAATATTCAATCAACTCTGTAGAAAGCCATTCAAGGTCACATCAATACGGAGAGAAGGATAGGAACTCAGACTCGAGTTTGACAAACTTCCCATCATGTCCCTTTGCCTCTAGGTCACCCTGCCATCTTCGCCACATTTTAGGCTTCAGTTGACTGAAACTTAGATTTTACATCTGTGCTCCTCTGAATGAGAGCCTTTAAAATTGTTTTTAAAGGGAAGCCCCCAGGAGGCTGAACCTCTCTTGCAGAGAGTGAGTCTTTAGCAGCCTTAACATTGCTGTGTTTTAAGCTCTCACCCACAGGATTTCTGAAAGGTTAAAAAAAAATGACCATTCTTCTGAGTGTCCCCAACACCAATGCCCCCCAGTAAAAGCAGCTTTAGATTAGTCAGAGCAAGCGAGTCCTATTTTTGCAAGAATGCAAAAAGAGTTTATGTCCATTCATTTTCTTTCCATGAAGTCAAGCAACTGATCAGTTCATTTTGGGATTGTTGGAGATTTCATTTTTTTCTTTCCTTCTTTTTCTTATTTTTTTTAAGAGGGAATTTTATTTTGCTCAATAGAACCTACTTAGAGTGAACTTACATTCTGTCCCATAAAGTCCACTATAATCAGTGAGTTCTGAAATCTTTTCAAGGCTAAAGCTATTATTTTTCTATTTGAAGGTCAATGACTGATTACATCAAATAATACAAATAAATTATTACTCTAAACCTCATGATTTTAGATATGAAAAAGCAATCACATTGTAAAAATAAGGCAATTCACTAGAATATTGTTAATTTTTAAATATTCACTTTAGTAACGTTATGTACATCTCACAAATCTCAAGTGTTAACTTTCCTGATTTTTATTTATTGGCAGTAAGGATTACAGGATACTGAGAATTTAAAAAAGACTCATAGTTTTGTATCCATCAAATCAATTTCCATTTTATTTTATGCAATACTATTTCAAGTCTAATAATTTACACATAAATAAAATGTGAAGTATCTATTATTTTTTCCTTAAGGAAGATTGCTGGTGTAGTCTTTGTACTGTCAAAATAAGTTAACAACTGAAGGAATAGAAGTAAATAAATCAAAGAGCTATGTTCCCCCCATTTAATATTTGAAACAGAAAAATATACCCTATTTAATAATTACTAAAAATTATTTTTAATAATTTATGCATGTCCAAAAAATCCACAAATCACTTCTACAGACTACTTTTAAGTTACTTAATATAAATATGTTCAAACTATCAATTTTTACCTTCTTACCTAGTCCATAAAAGGTGGCACTGAGGTCTGCAGAACCCATATGATGCTGGAGCATGAGCTGTCGGCCACTGCGTTTGGCTAAGTAAAACCTTCAGCAAATCAAATCAGGTTTCAGAGAATCATGCAATTTATACATGGGAAATTATAACCACAGGATAACAACTTTAACAAATGTGTCTGGAAGGGAGACTTTCAAAGCTAAAGGAAATCTCAGGAATCAAGCTCAGCTCCAGTAACTTACAGAAAAGGAAACAATAAAAGGAGGGGGGAGGGAGATGGAGATAGAGGGAAAAAGACCTAAGTGATTCCGCAAGGCATTAAATGATAAACGCAGCATACTAAATAATTTCTACTGGTGCACTTGCCCCTGGCCTCTGCTCAGTCACTGCTGTTCTAAAGACCACCTTTCTTCATAATCAATTCACCCTAAGCCACTGGCAGACATCAACAACACAAAATATACTCCTAACCATGCACTGAATGCTGAAGAAAAAACATTAATAAATATTCCTCTGAAAAGAATGTATACAGCTCTTTCTTACAAGTTGAAAAGCATAGGGATAATACTTCTCCTTTAGAACATGAGGTTAAAAATGGAGTAGAGCCTCAATCAGGGACACTACCAATGCTCAAATTTATTTCAATTTTGAACAATTATTTGCACTCAGAAAAGCAAAGTTGTATTTCTGTTTACCTTCTGAATATCTCAAAAGCATGTCTTGGAGCTGGTGGGATGTTGCACTTTGGTGTGGCTGACGGAGTTGGCCAGTATCCTGTCATTAGCACCCGGACTGTGAGGTCAACACCACCTAAAGATACTTGTGCAGAAGAGAAAGACATATGCCCCCCAATTAACTAGGATTTGTTACCCATTCCACATTGACACTGTGTTAGAGTTACCAAAGTAGTTAGCTCCATGTCCAATATCTAGCACATAAATCTTCTTAAAGGTTAGACCCATCCCAGTGTATTCCAAATTTTAACTATCTTGGTAAATATTTATAATTATTGCTTATGTTGTTGGCTTTATAAAATACTAATCAAAGGATAACTCTATGCATGTGAACAAAGTCTTACTGGTGTCACTGAGAAGTGTAAAATTTTGGTTTGTAAGCTGATTTACAGATAAAATATCAAGGGACCATATATCACCATCATTTTAAAGAAATTTCTACGATAGTATCTTTTATCTCAGCTTTCAAATCTTTTAAACCATCTTAACATACAAACAACATATTTCTAGTATCCCATTCACATTTCAACTATATTGACAAAACTTGTTTTTTACATGTAGTTCACATTTTAACAACCTCTCCACGGGACACTGTATATCCAGTCCTACACAGTAGGTGATCTAAATATTTGTCTAATGTATGATTACCTCTAGAAAATATACGTTAGAAATACTGTCACAATTATTTATTCTTTGAACAAATTTAATTTTTAAGTAAGCAATAAAGTGTATCAATAGGAATTTTTAAGGGGAAAGTATTATCTTTATTATTGATAATCGACAGCTTGTTCTAAACCATTACTCCATTTTTATCTAACCTTCATGATTTGGTGATAACAGAATCTTAAAAGAGAGAAATTGAATCTATAATATAAAGAAGTATTCCACAGTCAGATTTCTCCCCACATATCTACTAATTGTTTACTCCACTTTAGAAAAACTGCAACTAGAAATCTTAGATGATGCATAGGAGAGATGATCATAGCAGAGATTCTCAGAGAATGAAAAGAGTAGGTTGGATAACTGTTTTTGTCGAAATTGGGGACTGGGAGTGGGGGGTCATAACTTGATTCGATACATCCTAGACAATGAAGTCTTTTTATCTTTCTCCCATATATCCACACAATTTCTTAATATTCAAGTCTTTGCTCAAAATGTCATTTTTTTTTAAAGGAGGCCTTCCCTAACCACGTTTCCCTGCTGCAGATTTCCTCTGCAGCTCCTATCAGCAGCTAAGGTACTATGTTTATTTATCTGGTTCATTATCTGTCTCCCAGATCAGAATGTAAGCTCCATCATGGCAGGATTTGTGTCTATTTTGTTCTGCTATGTATACCCACTTCTACAACAATGCTTTGCACAGAAAACACTTGATGAATTACTTGTTAAATAAAAGGAAAAAAAACCTTAAAGAACTTTTGCTAGAAGTTTGTATCATCTCTTTCTAACTATCTTAGCAGTATTTTGAGGCCACTTAGCCTATATTCAGATAGCACATGATAGGGGCAAATACACAGACAGAGGTACCAGAAAAGTCTGTTAGGATATGATGTGATTTGTGATATAAACAGAAATATGATTGTAAGATGGTTTTCCTTACCCTGTCCCTGTTTTAAAAATAAAAACAGAGGTAAAAATGGACAAATACTTAAATTTATTTCAGTTTAAGATTTAGCTAAATAAAATATGCCACAATTATTATTAGAATTTCAAGAAAGTACTTATTTTATGACTTCTAAAAGAAAGTGAAGAACCAGTGTCTTGGTGTATTTCAACAGACAGAGAACCTTTAAGAAAGTTACAAAGAATCATCAGCTGCAGGATTGGTGATATTTTAAAAGGGCTCGAAGATTTCAGAAAGCTCAAGATCTGTTTTGATTAATCTGTCACTTTTCATCAAATCTGTCTAATGCAGATTAAGGCATAGGAAATTTAGAGCTTAAGGTCCTTAGCATAAACAATTATAAAAAAGCTAATAATTCCTTGTAAATAGTGGCTTTATAGTTAAGTGGAAGCGGCAATCAAATTAGCAGAAAAAACGGATCATCTTGATAAGTACTCTCCTTACTGTAGTTAACAAATTACTAAACAAATACTCTACCAGAGTGAAAGATATGTCTGAACAATCAAGATTTAAGTCTGGAAAACTCACAAACTTTAAACAACTGAAAGGCAAACAGATCTGATGAAATCATTATGTTGAATAATCATTCTCTCCCTCTTTTTAAATGAGACAACCCCAGCAAAGTAGTCAAGAGCCAAGAACCTAATTTTCTTGTCAAGGGGCCTTCAAGAACACAGGCCAGGTAATTTTCAACAATACCTAAAACAGTAAGGGTGTTGAACCTTCCCTTACAGGTAGTTTCGACAAAGTATTTATTCCGACTAGTTGTCTCCCTTTAGCTCTCAATATATGTAAAGTTAGTTGAAGAATAAGAATGAACAGAAGAAAATCTGAATCACATGAAAATATGTATCAATGTATTAGAATAAAGTTACAAATCCCTAAACAATCTAAAAAAGACAAAAGTATCTAGGATCATCACATTAAATGCCCATTTCTATAGAATTAGGTATTTTCACATATTTTACTTGTGAAGAGACTGTGGAACCAGCAGAAGTGATCTCATATTTAAATATCAGAGGAAAGATCTCCAAATTTCTTTCATGGGTGTGACATGTCTTAATTACAAAGCAGTATATACTATTTGAGAGAGAAAATGTCAAAGAAAGGCTGGAGTTCTCTAAAACTTAAGGTTAAAGGTGAAGTTGAAAAACAGTAAGAAAGAAACAAAATTCTGAACTTCACTGAATCCTCACAAAACCCCCGCTGGACTCCAAAGCTCTACAGATTCTAGCTTACTGCCTTTTGGGAGTCACAATACAATCACATTTAAAATGCACTGGTGTCAGTGTTTAATATTCAGTTCATCAGACGTCAGGCCCATTTAGGCTGATCTTACAGATGTGAATGAGGAGACTGAGGCATAGGATAGCGGGGCAACAAGTCTTCCACAGCACAATGCTGGGTGCTGAGAGCGAGTGAAAGCAAGAGCACTAAAACTCAGGACGCCTGCCTCAGCCCGTGATTCTTTCCGTGATCTAGAATGGTTACAACAGCAGAATCATTGTTCATTAAATTTTCAGTGCGTTCCTTCATGTGGTGAAAGGAAAGGAGCGACACACAGCAGCAATTCACCGGAGAATTCCGCTTTATTAGGGAAAGGTGCTGGGTTATATAGGAAGGGGCATGGGGTGATTGTGGTGTCACTTCTACGGGGCTGGTGGCTATTGTCTAGGTGCTGGGATTAGGGGGGCGAGGGGTGATCGGGCTTCAGGTGGCACTGGCGGGAACCGAGGACCCAGAAGAGAAGCAGGAAGTTCGCCATCTTACTGGTGGGGGCCCTTCATTCCCCCCTTTCTCCTCTATGGGGTTGTGGACGTTGCTTTCTCTCTGACTGCTTCCTGCTGAACGGGGGCAGAGAAGGGAGTGAGGGCTTGAGGACCAGGAGGAAAGGGTTGATAGGACTCCCCACAGTAAGGACGAGTAGATGTGGACTTCTTCAGGTTGGAAATCAATGAAGGTTCCCTGTAACCATAGGTTGAGGACTTGTTGATTCTAATGGTGCCAAGAGGATACGGGTGCCAGAAGCCAGGCCTCTGCAGCCATTGTTTCCAGGAACAGTTTCTAGCGGAGAGAGGGGTCCATCTCAGCGTGTGGTGAGGAGGTCACGTGAGGGTGAGGGATCTTCTGTGGCTAAAAGCTGGTAGTTCCTGAGTAAAAGCTGGTTGAAACCGTTTGATTAGAGATTTTACCAACTTGAGATTTGATAAACTTTACAAGGCAAGAAGAGACAGGCGAGAAGAATGATTATTATAGGGGCTGCAATGGGCCAAAGCCAGGTAAGGAAGGGGTTTGTTAGTATTGAAGAGAATGGGTTAGAGGAGTAATACTGTGGGTACCGGGAGTTACCCATGTAGTGAATGGTGCAAGACCAGTAGGGACATCCCCGTAGGTGTCTGGCCATCGCCTGCAACAGGCTTGTTTTTGGTCATAGAGGAAGCAGAGGTAGGGAGAATAAAGGTAGCTGCTAGTGAACACTTTGGTGGAGGGAGGAAAGTGGATGTATAAAGGCTCAGAGCAGCCTTTCAGAGGGCAGTCTGATGTGGCAATGAGGGCAGTAAGTTTTGTTTGATGCTGTGTGTAAGTCTGTCTGACTTTGAATCGCCATACAAAGGAGGCTGGGGTGGCGGGGAAGACAATAGGAATGAGGAAAAAAAGCGAGAGAGAGCGAGGGAGCAGTAAAGGAGGAAAAAGTCATGATTCGGGTATGGATGGCAAAGGGGGCGAACGGGATTTTGGAGGAAAGAGGACAGTAAGGTCAGGAGTCTGGAGGGAGGGAGAGTCTGTAAACTTTTGTAGGTTAAGAGATCCTTTAGGTGATGGGACAGAATGGTAAGGGGCGCCCCGAATGTCAGTTTATGAGCTTCCTTCTGCAAGAGCTGTCCAGCGGCTAATGCCCGTAGGCAGGGGGCCCATCCCCAAACTGTGGGGTCTAATTGCTTGGAAAGATAAGCTACCGGGGCAAAGGATGGGCCATAATATTGGCCTAGGACTCCTAGAGCTTGACTGGACCTCTCATGAATGTATAATGAGAAGGACTTCAACAAATCAGGAAGATGGAGAGCTGGGGCTTCCACAAGGGCTTGACGGAGCTTAATGAAGGAGTGTTGGGGTGAGGAGGATAATGGTAGTATAGGGGTCTTGCCAACAGGGAGAAGTTAGGGATCCATGCTCTAAAATACCCAGCCAGGCCTAGAAAGGAAAGGATTTCTGTCTTGGTTTTGGGAACGGGCAGGTCAGAGAGGAGCTGTTTTCTGTAAAAAATCTTGGGAGGAGGGGTCCAGAGGGATATAAAAAAAAAATGTGTCCTTGAGATCTAGGACTGAGAAGTGGGAGGCCGAGGCAGGGATCTGCGATAAAAGGGTGTATGGATTTGGAACTAAGGGATGGATTGGGACGATGGCCATGTTGACGAGGCGAAGGTCTTGGACAAGGCTGAAAGATCCGTTGGTTTTTTCAACAGCTAATATGGGGCTATTAAACGGGGAGTGAGTGGGTCTGAGGTGATTTTTGTTTAAAAGATCTTGAATGATGGGTTGGAGGCCTATGAGGGCTGAAGTGGTTAGGGGGTATTGGGCCTGACAGATATACTGAGAGGGGTCACGTAATTTGATAGAGGCAGGAGGACATAGAGCCACGGAGGGGCTTGTAATGTCCCAAACTTTGGGATTTACAGGGTGTATGAGGGCGGAACTGGAGCTTTCATTGGGTAGAGGGGGGCCGTCGGCTATGAGGGCCATCAGAAAGGGAGTACTGGGGGCTGTGGGAGTGGATATAGTTATGGAAACATGGAGGAGAGAAAGGATGTCCCGTCCTAGTAAAGGGATGGGACACTGGGGCATAACCAGGAAGGAGTGGGAAAAAGGTATGGGATTGTCCTGGATTGTGCATAAAAGGGGGGGGGTTTAATGGGAAAATCTGTTTACCTCCTACCCTGACCATAGGAGTAATGGCAGGCGTGGTAGGGCCCCAGTGTTCTCGCAAGACTGAGAAGGTGGCTCCTGTATCTAGGAGGAAGGAGATGGGGCGACCATCTACTATTAAAGTAACCCTGGGCTCCTGTTTGGTGATGGGAATGGTCAGGTGAGAAGCCCCCGGGCCCCGTCAATCTTCTTCTGCCAGCCCCACTACGGAGGGCTTAGGATGGGGGTTGTTCATCCAGCCTCCCCTTCGGGTGGTTGGGCAATCAGACCCCCAGTGGCCCTTTTTGTGGCATCTGGGGCATGGGGTGGTAGGAGATCTGGGGGAGGGGCACGCCCTTGACCAATGTCCTTCTTGTCCGCACTTTAAACAAGCTCCTGGTGGGGGGGCTGGTTTGTAGAGGGGCGCCCAGGTTGTGGCTTTATCAGCTGGGCCAACATTTGGAAATTGGCCTGATCAGCCTTTTGTTTAAGGTGTTCTTTCTCCTCCTCCCGGTTATGGAAGACTTTAATGGCCACTGTTAGGATCTCAGTCTGTGGGGTAGCGGGGCCCTGTTGTAACTTTTTGAGTTTAGCTTTAATGTCAGGGTAGCTTTGAGCTAGGAAGCATGTCATAAGGACATGTCTCCCGTCAGGCGTTTCTGGGTCCAGGCTGGTAACTGTAATAGGGCTTGAGTGAGTCTGTCTAAGAACTCGGAGGGGGTTTCCTCCCTCCTTTGAATTATGTCTTGGAGCTTTTGAAAATTGACTACTTTATGAGCTGCTTTTTTCAGACCTGCTATTAAGCAGCAGGCGAAGATATCTCGAGAGCGGAGACCCACGGCGGTGGGGGACTGAAGGGTTCTGGCTCAGTCTGTGGGGGAGAAACAGGTGATGGGGGCAAAGACGGAGGAGGCTCTTGGGACTTAGAGGGGGGCTGAAAGGCTCAGGCTTGATGTGCAGGGGGGTGAGGTGGGGGAGGAGATGGTGGGGGAGGAAGGGGAGGGGCTGTGGTAGGAGAGGAGGGGGAGGGGAGTGAACGGGAGGCTTCTGCAGGGGAGACGGCTTGCAGGCTAGGAGAACTTGGGGGGAGGCGGGGGAGGAGGCGGAAAGCTTCGGTATAGGGAATCTCCTTCCATTTTCTCAGGCGCTGGCAGTAGTTAAAGGATCGCGAGTGATGTCAGGATCAAGAGCTCCCCCTGGGGGCCATTGGTTGTCATTGTCTAGGGGGCATGTCGGCCAATCTTGGGAGCAGTATTTGCGGAGAAGTTTTGGTTTTATATCAGGCGTCAGGGAGAGGGTGGCTAGATGCTTGAGCAGGCATTCAAGAGGTGAGCTTCCAGGGAGGGATGAGGAGGCTCCCATGGCTAAAGGACAGAGAAGGAGACAAACAGGGGAAGACGAACGGAGACCCTCGGACTGGGAGCAGACCGCAAGGAGACAAAGGGCGTCCCCGGTGATCCTGGGTGGTCTGCGGAAACTCGCATACGAGTCGGTTTCTTAGGAAATGTGGGTCGTCACCCAGACTCCTCTAAGAAGGCAGATGCCGGAGTCCGAGGGACCTAGTACTAGGAGTTTTCGGCGGAAGGAACGGAAGGAGGGGGTGGGAAGGGAGTGTTCTCATCCGCAAAGGAGTCACCTCGTTTATGGCTGTTGGAGGGGGGCCTGCGGGTCCGCCGCAGCCGTGAAGGCCTGAGGCGGGGGGAGTTCCCTCCTCGTCCCCGAGCGTCAGGGCCTTGCTGGACGATCACGGTCAATGGCGCTGCGATAGCTCGGGGAAGAGTGGCCCACTCTGGGGGAAAACTTACCCAAAGGCCAGAGAGCAGTGGTGAGTGTGAGGAGCCAGCGCCAGAAAAAGAGGACGAGGGCAAGCTGCTGCTGGTGTCGGGGGGAAGACGGGGCCCAGTTGGGGTGACCCGTCTCCCGGGTTTCGGCACCAATGAAAGGAAGGCAGCGACACACAGCAGCAATTCACCGGAGAATTCCGCTTTATTGGGGAAAGGTGCTGGGTTATATAGGAAGGGGCATGAGCTGATTGTAGTGTTACTTCTACGGGGCTGGTGGCTATTGGCTAGGTGCTGGGAGTGGGAGTGGGGAGAGAGGTGATAGGTCTTTAGGTGGCGCCGTCGGGAACCGAGGACCCGGAAGAGAAGCAGGAAGTTCGCCATCTTATGGGTGGGGGCCCTTCATGTGGGGAGGATAAACTTAGTTTTAGAAGAGTAAGAAATAAGTATTTTAACATTGATAGTTAGAAGAAGAGCTTATGTGGGGGAAAATGATTTTTAACGCACTCGGACAATACATATGTTGTCTCTCATGACATTTAAGGAACCAACCCCAGCAATTCAGTTCTGATAATGGATGAAAATGCCCACTGCAGAAGACTACATGAGCTGATGAATAACAGTGTCATATACTTTAAACCAATGTAATATTGTTATCAACGATGCTTTAATTAAAAACAAAAAGACTTTACATGAATGAATTTCATTTAAATGTAGAAATAAGTGGAGAATCTTACCCCGGTTGTCTGTAGATGTTGCCTGAATTCATCCATAGTTATGCTTGAGATGCTCATATCCCTAAACATTCCTTCCAGTTCTGATGTGAACTGACATCCACATTCAGTCTATGGAAGAAAAACACAAATACACATAAATAAATGTGGGATTTTTTAATGAGAAAATGTACAAAGAAATAATCTATTCCATGCTACTGCCATCTTTTCTAAATCTTTCCAAGAGTTGCTCTATGAATAACCCAAGGATTCTATTTTGTAATGTAGATTCCCAGACTCTTTCAGATTCTGATATACCTCCCTGATGGTAGGGCCCAGAACTCTGTTTTTAACATGCATCTCAGGCGGTAATGGGTACAGGTAGTCTATGGACCACACTTTGTGAAACAGAACTATACGGTGATGCTCCCCATTTCCATGAACATGCCCTGTCATACCAAGAGAAATTCCAGCCAACTCTGAATGTCCCAGAACCTGAACAAAAGTATAGCCTGCTCAAAAAAAAAAAATCTACCTTTGCTAATTAAAAAAGATTTTAACTAAATTAAGGATTTTCTAATCATATGCTACTAGTGTTTAATCATGTGGTAAACATTAGTTGGTTGCACAGACTCCATTCCATCTTATGTACCCCTTACCTTTCACTTAGATATCATATTTTTTTCAGTCATCAGAAACTTTGTGAGAAGTCTCCTTGCCAAGTGTTGCTTATAATAACATTCAAATATATCTTTTGCTTGCATAAACCTTTAAAGGACCATTGCCTTACCCAATACTGTTTCTACTTCTTGTTCTGTTTGCTGAAAAATCAATGAAAAGAAGATTTAACAATTAAAACATTTTAGTTCTACCAAAATAGCACCATAGTTCATCTACAATTTAAAACCAGTACTGTTTGGTAACAAATCATCGGGTTGAGAACTCTAAGGAGGAGGGAACCAGACTGAGAGAGGGCCTCCTGCTTCAGACAGCACAAGCACAGCTCCCACATCCTCACCCAGCACAGCCCTCATCCGGGGACAGAGTGGAGTTCCAGGCCCCAGGGCTCCGCTGAAATGGAGGCATGCAGTGATACGTAGCAGGATTAAAGGATGTCTTAGAAGAGATGCAATGAAATTTTAATCACAAAAATCTTGCAACAACTTTAGAAAATTACACAGCCAAAAAGACTGCTTATTTTCATATAAGCTCAATCAAAACCTAAATTTTGCCAAAGAAGGATAATAATTTGTTATTAATTAAAAGAGTCAAAAGACCCCTTGCCCGTTGCCCTTATCTTTTAAGGAAGGACAAGATGATAGTGGTGCAGGTGGTATAAAACTTGTATTAAAAATTATGGAAGACCAAACAGATGTGTCTTTTCTATTCTGTGTCCATGGTCGTCTTCTTCCTGTTTCTTTGTTGCAGCTGCCTGTCTGAGAACCTACCGAGATTTGTTTTTACTTTTTGCTTCATAAGTTCCAAAATGAAGTTAAAAAAATAATAAATTTTATGTGTGATCACAATATGCTTAATATGATTTTCTATGCTGTGGTGAGCTTCCAAGGTCCCAGTATATATAATAAAGGCTTAAAAATGAGCTTCAATATATGCTTTCAAATTATTTTTTGATAGCCATTCTAGTTTATGCCTTCAAATTCTCTGCATCCAGATATTGTTTGATACATAGACCCCAGAACCAGATGACAGCAAACAACATTCTGTGCTGCAGATAGCTGTTTTCTAGTTACATCTCTATAGCATATCTGACTCTTGCTGTCTGTAGACTGGTCAGTATCTATGCTATGTAGTTCTTTGTTTTTATGTCAATTACACATTAAGGGAAATGGCAAAGTTCTTCTTACCACTTCAAATACTTAATTCTTTTCAAAGATCACAGTACACATGTAAGCGAAGTACACAGTACAGCAAAGAATAATGTATGCTTAATTTCAGACTTACAAAATACAATTTTTGTATTTACAAATAAAATTTAATGTGTTTTCACATACATTTATACTTACCCCTTTTACTCCCTTTTTCAGCTTATCATCAATAAATAATGATAAATTCAGGGGACCTGGAGTTGCGGTTGAGAAAATATTCCAAGTCACCTGCAATAGTTTGTTTAAAGAGCTGGTCATTATTAAATGATTCCTGGAGGAAGCAATCAAACCTACTCTTCAGATCCAATAAGCCCTTTCAAAAAACAAAAGAAATTTAGGATATATTATAAATAATATTTCTATTAACAATATACTTGTGATCATGTATGATTATTATCATTTTGCTGATAAATGTGTGTATTCAGTGTTGAACTCAGATTCTGTTTTGTTTTCAACTTATTTTCATTTCATTGTCTCAACTAATGGGTGAATCTAACAAGAGTTTTAAAAATATTCAAAAAAAGCTTCTTATTTATACTTAAAACATGGAAAAACTGCAGCATAATTTATTCATAATACTAATTGAAAGCAAAACCATTTTGAAATTAACAGTAACTAACAGTTTTTCTTCCTACACAGGAGGTGTATGGACACTAAGGCATGTAAGGGCTTCATCAAATAGGTTAGTAAGTGAATAGAGCAGCTGAGACCTGCTACCCGATATAAATACACCTACTTTGCAAAATTCTAAAATATTGAGGATAATTTACACATATTAATTTACCCTTGGGACAAAGTAAAAAATTCACAATATATAGCTTAGTAAAAGTGACCTTTTAGCACTTGTCAAGACCACTTTGTCATAAACTTATAGAGAATCTTCTGTTATTTACTGACCTGAATATAATCAATGGGGTTCTTTCCTTCTCCTTCCTCAGAAACAAGGGCTTTACCTTGTTCCCTCAAATAGGAACTCACACACTCACACATGGTCTTCAAACCATTTGGCACACGACTAAATAACTTGTACATGCAAGCAAGTTCTGTAATCAGAAAACACAAAAACCAGCTACATTAAAGATTAGGAAAAATATGTTAATCTCTCATCATGCTGATCTGTGATACTTAAAGAGGCCTTGGCACAGGAAAAACTACTAAAAGGAAAAAAAAACCTCCACCAAACTGGAAAGGGAAAAAAAATCAGGGCTAATGATTACTATTTCAACTCATGAAATGCAGCTTTCAGATTAGTGCTTTGAAATATCAATAAAATATAGTTAACAAATTTGTTTACATGGAAAAGATGATGCCCAAAGAGTTTAAGCAATAAAGCCACAAATAAATGAAAACTGTTTTGAGTTTCTATGTAATTTATCCTATATAATTCTAATCTAGAACCTGGTTATTCCACAAAATGTCAATAAAAAAGACAACTTTAATTATGGTACAACTGGTAGTCAACCTAATAAGCAAGAAATTTAAAAACCAACTTAAAATCTTACAGATGTTTTTCAACATTCCTATCTCACAAGTTGAAACACCAACCAGGACAACAAACAAATAAAAATATACAAAGGTTTATTTCATTATACATCATGGTAAAGTCTATATGAAATTATGAATTAAAGCATAAGTTCCTATTCTTTAATATGTTCCTCAGAGCAATTCCTAGTTATTTCCCAGGTAATGGCCTAAGCCAGTAACATCTGTTTTTTAAAAAATGGTTTATCTCACTATATTGTTTTTATTTAAAATGAAAACTCTGGACTCTGTCCATGTTTTTAAATCATTTTTCACAAGATTAAAATATGGAGTTAAAATATTTTTCTATATGTCTAGTGTTTCTCTAATGTAAGAGCTTACTGGGAGACTATAGTGTCAGAACTTGACATTCATATAAAAAAGTTTTACAATCAGGAACTTTTGAAAATGGGAGTTAGAACAGTGGTTACCAGATCAAGGATTTTTTCTATAAAGTACTAGGTAGTAAATACCTTGACACACTGCTCAAGAGCATGGCCCAGCACAACTAAGACATTTTGCACTTAGATTGCTAGTGGAAAGTTAGGACAACTGGAACTAGGATTTAAAAATTTAATTTAGAATCACAGGCAACTGGTTAGTTGCTGAAAATATTTAGTACTAAATAGAGAACTATAGTAAGTAGCTATGCTGCTGTTTCTACATTTATGTACTTACTAAGTGCTTGCCATGTGTTAGGCAAACTCAGTGCCTTTGGCACAAGTCTCCATACAGGTTACAGAGATGCTGTAAATTCAGGCATGCCCAACAACCTCTCCATCAAACATTACCTAGTTTCCTAATCTTCAACCCATTTAATCTTTCCCCACCCAGCTCCCTAAAGTATGTAAGGGAACATTAACTCAATAACCAAAAAGTATGTTAGAAAATTTATTGATTCTCTAATTCTTTAATTGGAGGAAATGGCTTTTCATTAAGTCCTAGTCTGCCAGCAAGCACTTAGACTGAGGTCAACTATACAGCCCATGGACCTATGCCCACTGCCTGTTTTTGTACAGCTCACATACTAAAAATAGTTTTCACATGTTTAAGTGGTTGAAAGAAGAAATCAAATAATGTTTCATAGGAACATAGTGAAGATTTATTCATTGTGTTATTGTGTATGCCTACTTTCCTTCCTATTACAGCAGAGATGAGTAGTTTACCGTATGACCCACGTGACTAAAATATTTACTATCTGGCCCTTTGCAAAAATTGTGTGCTAACCCAACTTAGACCTTAGACATCTAGAAGAAAACATGACAAACACACTTAAAAATGACTGATTTTTGTTTTTGTTTGCTTTACAAAACAGCAGAAGGGTCTTTGAAAATGTAACTTTCTCTGTTTTAATAAAGCAACAAATTTACATACAACTTGTCAGGAACTTAACACAAATATATAAATAGTAGTCTTCAAAACACAAAGCTCGGATTCCACTAGAATCTCCACAATTTTTCTTTTCCCTTCTCTTATATACTTCTCTCTTTCTCACTTAAAATTTTTATTTTCATTCCCTAGGTATATTTCTTTTATAAGAAGTGAGTGGCTAAAACAGTAACACTTCATTAAGAAGCAGGAGATGAGTTAAAAGTATCATGTTTATTTTTTAATATTATACATCAGTGATTTAAAGAGCCATAGTTTTAAAACAAAGCTTTAGAAAATTAAGAATGAAGACATCACTGTTAATTATTCTAGTTGCAATTTCTTCTGAAATACTTGTCACAAAAATATTGTTTTCAGGAAAGTAAAGGGAAATACCCCAAAAGACTAAAGGCTGCAGTTACTCCAAATGTTTATTTTTACGTAATTCTCTTTTCTCCTTTTTTAGTCTGTGACTTCAGAGTTCTTCTTCACGGTTCCCAAAACCAATCCACCAATTTATCTAAATACACTGACATGGAAGCATTTTTGGTGCTCTCATCACAACTAACTCCCAAAGGAAAGAAAACAAAAATGTTAAGATTAGAAATTCAGATTTTCAAAGATTCACAAAAATTACAGGCATGTATACAAGAATGGAGAGAGCCCAAACCCTATGGCCTATGAAAACAGAGTACATGAGTAGATGAGGAGCTCGTGGGCCTCACCAACAATACTAGACTTACCTCTGGATTAAAAAGAAAAATGAGGAAATATAAGATGAAAAAAAAGAAAAAAAAAGCACCAATTCAATTCACAAGAAATACCTAAAATTCTCATAAGTATAAAGCTTTACTCTTAAAACTTATCAAAGTAACAATAGTGAGAAATTAATGATAGGGCATTTACAATAATTTTAATTATAAGAAAATAAAAAAAATTACTGAGAACCTGGTAGAATTATAAGGATTTACTTATGTTCAATTGCCAAAATATAAATGTTAAAATCAGGAAACTGGCAGTGGCCATTACCACTATCTAATTCTCAGAACTCATTCAAGTTTTGTCAGTGATTCCAGCCAAAGGATCTAGTTCAGAAGCACACACTGCATTTAGTTGTCAAGGCCCTTTAATCTCCTTCAGTGAAGAACAGTTCTTTTCTCGACTTCCATGACCTTGGTATCCTTAAAGATTACAGGCAAGTTAGTGCACAGAATGTCCATCATCTGGGTTTCATGTGTTTCCTCATGATATGAATCAGGCGGGGTATCTAGGGTGGAAATATCATGGAAGTATTGCTGTGTTCCTCTCATTGCTGCTGTCAGCTGAGGCGCGACTTCCGTCTGTCCTGCTCCTGCTGATGTTCACTTAGATCACTTGGTCAGGGTGGCATCTGCTGGCCTCTCCGAACAGGGAACTAGGAGTAACTTCCAAGTTACTCTTCAACCTTTTGTAATCTGAGGCCCTGTTCACTTTTGTTCATTCTTTTTCCTCTCTCTTCTGCAGATTGCACACTCTTTACTGAATTATCTTCAAGTTTGCTGTTTCTTCTTCTCTCAATTCAGAGATAGTGTTGAGCCCCTTTGATAAATGATACATTTCAATGATTGTACTTTTCATCCCCAGAATTTCCATTTCATTTATAATTTCTAGCTCTTTATTGATAGTTTCTCTTTGTTGTGATGTGGACATCACACCTTTCTTTACCTCATTTATCATAGTTTCCTTCAGTTCTTTGAACATGTTAATAATGGCTACTTTGAAGTCTTTGTTAAATCTAACATCTGGTCCCTCTCACAGACTATTTCTGCTGCCAGCTCTTTTTCCTGGGTATGGGTCACACTTTCCTATTTCTTTATGTGTCTCATATTTCTTTGTTAATAACTGGGCATTTCAGGCAATATGTTATAAAAATTCTGGAATCCCCCCTCTCCTGAGCTTGCTATTATTTGCTTACTTGTTTAGTAACTGAAGGGACCACTGTAGTGAAGACTGTTACCCCTAGAACGTGAAGCCTCCTCTGAGGTTCTCAGCCTTGGGCATGTGTACTGCCATCCTGGGGTGGCTGTTTTTTTTGAAGCATATAATTGGGCCAACAAGACCAACACATGTCAAACAGTTAGTGTAAGATGTAAAATGTGTTAAATTGTTTTCCTAAGGCTTGTTTTCTCCCTCTCCAAATTATAAATGCATCCAGAGCAAAGATTACATTTCCCAGTAATTGTATCTTTTAAAAGACTTGGCACTTTCCTGGGCATAAAGTGACACCCAGTATATTAGTGTTAGGAGACAACGAGTATAGAGGCTGGATAATTATGGAAAAAGTAGAAATTCTGGACTATTAAGACAAGTTCAGGTTTCACTAAATGCCAGCAAAAGACAGAATCTGAAACTCAGAGGGGCGGTGATCCTCTCAAGATCACCTAATCAGAGACAGATGAGGCAGAAGCCCCAAATCCTTGCCCGATACATCTTCCCCAGAGCCCGCTGCCTGCCTAGGTCAGTACAGCCCACATGGTATCCACTTCACAGATTTCCATCTCATGGGACTAAAAGGTTCCTCCTGTTCTTCCTATACTATTTCTATCTCAGCATTTTTAGGAAATTTAATCTTGATGCTTATCCCATATCCCTGCCCTACCTCAAATAATTATAGCAAGCAATACTTCCTCATTGTTTCTCCCAATTTTTATTCTTTTCAATATTGGTTTTTACATAGTTGTAGTCAAACTATATATAGAATATTGTGTTATATGTCAAATACACAATATACTTGACCAAAGCAAGCCTGCCCCCCAGGGGACATGTGGCAACATGTGGGGATGGTTTCAGTTACCAAAACTGAGCAGGCGGGTGTGCTGGCCCACTGGTGAAAGTCAAGGAGGCTGTGAAATATCCTGCAGTGTGCAGGACAAACCCCTGGCCAGCATGGAAGCATTACCTGATCCAAAATGTCAGTGACGCGGCAGTTGAAAAACTCTGTTATACTTTCTGCAACTTATTTTACTTCACATATAGAGTTCAATATTACTGCAGGGTCTTTGAACTAATTTAGTCTATGTGCTAGCTTGCTGGCACATTGTGGTTCCTGAAGGAAACTTATTAATGGATGCATCATAGTCCATTGAGTTAATGTGAAGAAATTTCCACAACTATTCCCCTATTGTGGGACATTAAGGTTAAGAGATTTTGCTCCTAAAAATAACACTGCAATGAACATTATGAAAGTATCTTAATTTGAATTATTTCCTTCAGATTAACTCCCAGGTGTGAGATAGTCTGCTGCAGAAAAGGAGACTGTGAATGTTTTGTGAGAACTACCATGTTTTAGGTTCTTCAGAGCAGGGATCTGCTTTATGTAATGTTTGAATCACTAAAACATAATACAATGCCTTGCATATGCTGTTTCTTGTTTCTCAATAAGTGTTAGTTAAATATAAATTTTTATCATGCAAAGGAAGTATCCCTCAAGATTCAGTTTACTAAGACATTAAAAACTAGAATGGTCCTATTTTTCTCCTTTGATCTATGAAATATACTTCATTAATATTAACCAGTTTTCTAATGTTACATTATCCTTGTCTTTTTGAAGTTCATCCTTCTTGATAATTCATGTTATTCTTATTATATATTGACTGATTGGAGCTGTTATTATTTCATCTAACTCTTGCTCTCCAAAGAGATTGGTTTATAATTTTGTGTGTGTGTACTAACTTTTCTTAGGCATATAAAAAGGGAGGGCTATGGTGGCAAAATGTCCACATAGTTGGAGTGGGGAAATCACAGAACAAAGTATGGGAGAAAATCACATGGAGAGGTAAATGTATGGGTAGAAAAAAAGCAATAATCATAGCCTCAACACCTGGCTCCTTTTTCAGTATCTTTAAGGTAACAGCAGTATTCACAATAGCCAAAAGGTGGAAACAACACAGAGGTCCAGCAACAAATAAATGGATAAACAAATGAGGGTATGTGCATACAGCGGAATATTATTCAGCTATAAAAAGGAATGTAGTACTGATACATCCTATACAATATGGATGAACCTTGGAAACATGCTAGGTGAAAGAAGCCAGACACAACAGGTCACATATTATATGAAACATCCAAAATAGATAAACCATAGACAGAAAATAGATTGGTGGTTACCAGAAGGGCAGATGTGGGAGCAATTGCTTAAAACATACATGGTTTTCTTCTGAAGTATTATATATGTTTTGTAACTAGATACGGGCAGTCTTGCAAAACATCATGAATATACTAATTACTACTGAATTGTTTACTTTAAATCATTAATCATACATTAAGTGAATTTTGTCTCTAACAATCTAGTTTGTACATTTTTAAAATTATAGTCAGTGTTTTTTGTGTCCTACCCAAGAAATATTTGGTGACCCAAGGTCATGACAATATTCTGTGTTTTCTTCTGCTCTGTGATTCTGGATTTTAGGTTTAGGTCAAGTGACTCTTTTCAAATTAATTTCTATATATAGCATGATAAAGCATTTATTTATTTTGAATACAGAGAACCACTAGTTACAGCAGGATTTGTTAAATCTTTCCTTTCCTCTTTGAATTAACTTGACTTTTTGGTAGCAAATCAATTGACTGAATATATGTCGGTCCGTTTCCAGATTTTTCTGTGTTCCTTTGCTCTATTCAGCCTGTTCTTATCCCAATACCACACTGTTTTGATTATTGAAGTTTACATCTACCAACTTTTTATACCCCCTCAAAATTTTGGCTATTGTAGGTCCTTTAAATTCCCATTTAAATTTTAGAACCAACTACCTTGTCTGCTTCTTGAGATGAAATTTTATTAGAAGCTGTTGAGTGGGATCTCCTACATGAATTACCTACTTAGTTGATAGTAGACTGGTCTAAGATGGTTTTGAAGGAAAAAGGTTTTGCTTTATTTCATTCTTTCCTCTCCATTGTTGTAGGTTACAAGGGAAATGCCAGAACATGAGCAGGAAACTGATCTTAGAGAACAAATGTCTGGCTGTAAGAGAATGACAGAGCAACATCAGAAACAGCTCATGAATCTGGAAAATAAGCTAACGGCTAAGATGGATGAGCATTGTCTCAGATTAGACAAAGATATTGAAACTCAGCATAACAACTCTGCAGCAAAAATGAAGAAACTTATCAAGAAACATCAGGCTGCTGTGGAAAAAGAGGTAGCTGACCAGTGTTACTAATGTGTTTATTCTAACTTGTGACTATTTCAAAATTAACCAAGATGGCATTTTGATGTTAGGGTATCTGTTCCCCAGAACCAAGCAAATCAATTGGAGAAAGGGAGAAATATTTGAATAATAGGTAAAATATCAAGTGCTGAGTCTGGGAACCCATAGATTTGGGATTATGTCATGATAACTTGATAGTTTTATTGTGCAACAGTGGTTAAGTCAGGTAGATCAGATTAAACATGACGATGTGAGAGGTGAGACAGAGGCCTCCTCCCAAAACCACATTTAATATGAAATTATGGTTAATACAACTAACCCTAAAAGATCAACAGGAAAGAAGGCAGCACCAGACTTCTTACACCTGGAGAAAAGAACAGACCTCAAAAAGCATAACATACCAAAGCCGTGATCTGAGGGAACCCATGCTCTTCCCCCACCCCAGCTCACTGGCAGAAGGAAGAGAAATGGAGTGGAGATGGGGTGGAGGCCTAGGACTGCTGAACACCCAGCCCTGGAGATCTGCTGTGGGAGCACAAAGCTATATTGCATTGTGCTCTGGAGATTAGTGGGATTCAAAAGCTAAGACAGGAGAAATACTTGGAGAGACTGAGATTCCAGCTGCTTGTGGAAAACAGGGATCCACATCTGGCTGCTCTGAAAGAAAAGAAAGGCAGGCAGTATGAGAGACTTCCTAACAGTGAGAGGGCTACTAAATGGGCAAGGACTGCACAGGGCTTGCTGCTCAGGAAAAAGGACAGGTAGACAAAATTGTCCAGGTACACTCTGCCCAGCAGTTTGGGAACTTTTCAGGAACTTCAGGTGCTCCATCCCCCTGGCTGGCTACCCAACTCTGAAGCCTTCCACCATGATATGCAGCCTGCTGCACCTTCTGGCTAGCTGGCACTGGCTTTCAAACCAGCTGCCCCTTCCCTGGCATCAGTCCAGCCAAGGGAGGTCCTGCCTACAGCAGCTACAATGGCAAAGCACAGAGGGTTACACCTGTGTGCTTGGCCCACTGGTCTGTCTGTGGAGAGAGGCACAGTAGCTCGGAAGCAGGAAACAGCTCTTCCCAACCCCCAGTCACCAGCACAACCCCCAGCGACTGCCGACATTGTCCCATGGGCTAAGCAGCTCCAGAGAGTAGACCTTCAGGGTCCTAGAGGGTGCCACATACAAATATGAAATGTCAAAGGAGCCTGGTTCAAACCCAAATCCCCAAAACATCAGAAAAAGGGTCAAATGAAAATGAACTCATCAACCTTCCTGAAAGAGATTTCAAAAAAAAATCATAAACATGACCATGGAGGTACAGAAAAACATTCAAGGACTCAGGAATGAATTCAGGACACAGATCCATTCATTACAGAGTACAATTGGGGGATATAAAAATGGATTAGATACAGTGAAGGAGACGATAAATGAAAAAGAAAGTGGAGAAGAGGAATACAAAGAAGCTGAGGCACAGAAAAAGGATCTTTAGGAATGAAAGAATATTGAGAGAACTGTGTGACCAATCCAAATGGAATAATATTCATATTATAGGGGTACCAGAAGAAGAAGAGAGAGAAAAAGGCAAAGTGTCTTTGAGGAGGTAAGTCCTGAAAACTTCCCAAATCTGGGGAAGGAGATAGTCTCTCAGGCCATGGAGGTGCAGAGATCTCTGAACAAAAGGGACCCAAGGAAGACAACACCAAAACATATAATAATTAAAATGGCAAAGATCAAGGGTAAGGACAGAGTATTAAAAGAAGCCAGAGAGAGAGAAAAAAGATCACATACAAAGGAAAACCCATCAGGCAATCCTCAGACTTCTCAGCATAACTTTCCATGCCAGAAGGGAGTGGCATGATATATTTTATGCAATGAAGCAGAAGCAAGAATACTCTACCCAGTAAGATTATCATTTAACATTGAAGTAGAGATCAAACAATTTCCAGATAAGCAAAAGCTGAGAGAATTTACCTCCCACAAACTGTCTCTGCAGTGTATTTTGGACAGACTGCTATAGATGGAGGTATTCCTAAGGCTAAATAGCTGTCACCAGAGGTAATAAAACCACATTAAAGAAAGCAGAACAATTCATTACTAAGTAAATGCAAAATTAAATCAACTACCCCAACATAGGTTAAGGGATAGACAAAGAGTACAGGATATGATACTTAATATATAAAGAATGAAGGAGGAAGAAAAAGGAAGAGAAAAAAAATACAACTTTTAGATTGTGTTTGTAATAGCATACTAAGTGAGTTTAGTTAGACTCTTGGATAGTAAGGAAGTTACCCCTGAACTTTTGGTAACCATGAATCTAAAGCCTGCAATGTCAATAAGTACATACCTATTGGTAATCACCCTAAATGTAAATGGTTTGAATGTACTAATCCAAAGACATAGAGTCACTGAATGGATAACAAAACAAGACCCATCTATATGCTGCCTACAAGAGACGCACTTCAAACTCAAGGCATACACAGACTGAAAGTAAAGGGATGGTAAACGATATTTCATGCATCTAATAGGGAGAAAAAAGTATGAGTTACAGTACTTGTATCAGACAAAGTAGACTTAAAAACAAAGAAAGTCACAAGAGACAAAGAAGGACATTACATAATAATAAAGGGGTCAGTCCAACAAGAAGATATAACCATTATAAATACCTATGCACCCAACACAGGAGTACCTACATATGTGAAACAAATACTAACAGAATTAAACATGGAAATAGAATACAATGCATTCATTTTTGGGAGAATTCAACACACCACTCACACCAAAGTACAGATCAACCAGACAGAAAATAAGTAAGGAGACAGAGGCACTGAACAACACAGTAGAACAGACAGACCTAACAGGTATCCACAGAATGCTCCACCCAAAAGCCACAGGATACATGTTCTTCTCAGGTGCACATGGAATATTTTCAAGAGCAGACCATATACTAGGCCACAAAAAAGAGCCCCAGTAAATTCAAAAATATTGAAATTGAAGCAGCTTCTCAGACCACCAAGGTATGAAACTAGAAATAAATTACTCAAAGAAAATGAAAAAGCCTACAAACCCCTGGAGGCTTAACAACATGCTCCTAAGTAATCAGTGGATCAAAGACCAAATAAAAACAGATCAAGCAATATATGGAGACAAATAACAACACTAATTTAACACTGCAAAATCTGTGGGAAGCAGCGAAGGCCATGCTAAGAGGGAAGTATATTGCAATACGGGCCTGCCTCAGGAAAGAAGAAAAATATGATATGAACAGTCTAAACTCACAATTTACAAAACTAGAAAAATAAAAATGAGGCCCAAAGTCAGTAGAAGGAGGGACATAATAAAGATTAGAGCAGGCCTAAATAATATTATGAATGTAATCATGACATTATGTAATGTCTCTCTTTACTCCTTGTAATTTTCCCAGCTCTGAAGCTCTGAATATTTCATGTAGTATTAATATAGCCTTCAGCTGTCTTTTGTTTAATGTTTTACATTTCCCTTAATGGAGGTCAGATTCTCTTAGCTTTCATTCATCTAAGTCTCTCTCTCTCTCTCTCTCTCTCTCTCTCCCTCTCTCATGTTTTGCATTCATTCTATAAGACTTTTGCTTAGATAAAGGATTCTCTTCTGGGTTGGCAGTTCTTTCCTTTCCTCACCTTAATCATTCAACATTCTGTGGTCTCCATTGTATTTTATGAGAAATCTTTGATCATTCAAATTGTAGTTTATCTTTGCTTTTTAACATTATGACATCAGTGGTTGAGCCCATGCAATTTCTTTTGTAATTTCTGGTAATCATATTTTTCAGTTCTAAATTTCTCAATGTGGATCTTCTTTTATAGCTATTATTTTTCTGCTAAAAACTTCAGTCTTTCCAATTATTTCAAGAGTGTTAACCATTATTGCATTTACTATGGTTATAATAGCTGCTTTAAAGTCTTATGTGATAATTCCAACATTAGGCATCTCAAAATAGGCATCTGTCCTTTCTTTCCCTTGAGAATTTGTCACATTCTCCAGTGGTGTATGTATGTGTTCTTTGTTTTAGCATGTGCAGTAAATTTTGGATTTTATTCTGGTCATTTTGAATATGATATTGTCATTTCTGAGTCATGTTTGCATCTTCTGGAGAAGGTGGTTTTGTTTGTTTTAGCAGACACCAACCAGTGTAGATGACACGTTCTGTCTCACTTTCTGTGGGTGGTGGTTCTAATACCAGTTCTACTTTCAAAATTTTCCCTGTGCTCTTTGCATTTGCCCTGTGCTATGTCTCTCAGTGATAGTCTAGGACTTAGGCAGTAGTATATATCATACATTATTAGTTCTCCTTCTCATAGCCTTTGCTATACTTTCTGAGTCTATTTTAAACAAACACAAGTTGTTATTTGTATTACTTTACACCTAGAATAGGGATGTCTTTACCAGTTCTTTCTTGTCCATGATTTCCCCCATTCTCTTCAGTTTCCAGTGGCCTTTTCCCAGTTACTTTGATCAGAAAGACACAGATGCCTTTGGACTTCTGCACTGTACAGTTCCCCCATAACTGGGGCTGTCCTTGCATAAAGTTCAGAAAGAAGAGAGAAAAGGAAAAAAAACATAATGGCAATTCCCTTCATACTGTTTGGACGACAGAGGCCCTGTGTGTAGCTTTTCTGGCCTGAGAGAAAGGTTTTTCTCACAGGGTTTTCCTGTTCCTCTGGCACTGCAAGTCTAGGGCTAAGAGTAAAAAGAACAGGAAAAAAACTCCAGCATATTTCCTCACCATCTCCAGATCACAGGGTCCCCTTTGGGACAGAAGAAGGGGACTCCTTTTAAGGGTTTTCTTGTCATCAGCACTATCAAAATAGTTACTCAGGCAACTCTTAGGTCACAGCCAGGAGATAGAGGAAAACGGAATCAGAAAACTCATGACTACACCCATTATGCTTCAGGTTTTGACTTCTCCTCCCAATTATTTATATTACCTGTTTATGGAATGTTGATATCCCTTGGCCATTTATATATTGGTTCATTAGGTACTTTCTGAGTGATTTGAATGATATGTATATATTTAAGGAATATTAACCCTTAATTAACCCTTAATCTGAATGTTTGCGTTCTGTGTTTGATTCAAATTTTTTGACATAGAAAATTTTTTAATGTGTTAGTCTTTTGTAGATTAAAAAACTTTGCTAATAGCCATTTGGGTAGTCAACCTAATCAGAGTATGTGTTGTGGTTTTTAAAATATTCTGTTTTATTTTTCTCAAATTTAGAACAAAATTTCTTAAAATTATGAAAGTGATTGATACAAAAATTAGGTAATACAGAATGTCTGGGCTAACAGGTAATGCTCTTCACAGCCCTACTTACTTTGAGAGAGCAATATTAGCATTTCATACAGATCCTTCCATACTTTGTCCATAAGTTTTCACTATATATATATATATAATTGAGGTATGACTTACATGCAGTAAATGCATCCACAAGTGTACAGTTGGAGTTTTGAAAAGTGTACACTTGTATAATTCACTATCCCAATAATATATAGAATATTTCATCATCCTGTGAAGTTCCTGTGGCTCCTTTTGTATTCATGTCCCCTTCTCTGCCCCCTACTAGCCCCAGACAACCATAGATCTATCACTTTAGACAAATTCTGCCTGTTAGAGAATTTAGGGAAATTGTATAGTATGTACTATTTTGTTTCTGGACTTGGCTGAACATAATGCTTTCCATAGTCACCTGTGTTGCTGCCATGTATCAGTACTCTACTCCTTTTTATTACGATGAATAGTACTTCATTGTGTGAATATACCATAATTCTATAATACATTTATTTATTGATAGATATTTGTATTATTTGCAGTTTTGGGCCATTATGAATAAAGCTGCTGTGTACTAGTTTCTGAGTGCCAGTGTTATAATTTCTTTTGAGTAAATGATAACTAGTTAAGGACTTGCCCTTTCATAGTAAATGTTTATTTAACTTGATAAGCATCTGTTAAAGAGTTTTCCAAAATAGTTGTACAGTTTTACACTCCCATCAGAAATGTAATGAGTTTCAGTTTCCCACCTGGCACATTTATCATTTCTTTTTTTTTTTTTCTATTTTATTTTTATTATTTTTTGGTATCATTAATATACACTTACATGAACAACATTGTGGTTGCTATACTGCCTTCCCCGTGCCCCCCCCCACATTATGTGTGGTAATCATAATGCCCCTTTTTTCCCTTATCCCTCCCTTCCCACCCATCCTCTCCAGTCCCTTTCCCTTTGGTAACTGTTAGTCCTTTCTTGGTAACTTGTGATCTGAAGACTACCATTAGGCCAAATGGTTTCTCTTCCCTTGTATGAGTGAGATTTTGTAAATCTGAATATAAATGAGGGAAAAATCAGTCAATGTGACTTTAAAGAGGGCTACCAGAATTCAGTAGAAATTATAAATGCACAACAAAGGAAGAGTTCTCAGCTTCAATTTCTTTTTCTAGACAGTGTTCAATAAAATTAGTTTCTCAAAGAATAATTTCCAATGCAGACCTATTGTAGTGATTTCATAAAAGTTCAGACAACAAAACCAGACACACAGCAAAATAGACTTCAATCAGTAGTCCTTGTGCACTAGAGGCAAGTCTGCTAAATGTACAGCACACTCTTCATCCTTTTAAGGAATCTGAGCATGAGAAACTACCAGTTCTTACCAACTTAGAGGGCCTTTTAAAAGGCAATGCTACAAACTGGTGGGAGCACTATCACGTTAGATGAGGAAAAACAGAATAGCGAATTTATTTTTCTTTAATAATGATCTGTATTTTTGGTAAGTAGCTCAAAGATGGCAACCCAAGATGTGACTTTTCCCCTTACAGGAAGAAGTTTATCTAAAGAACAGAAACCTCCTTACATCACTAGTAGAGATTCATTCTTATATACTTAAACATATAATTTCCTGAATTGAATACACACTAGACACTTTACATTGGAAGGATGGGACAAAAATAAGCAGGACCATATAAAATTCCTAGGAAAGCGCTGCTGTGTTGGGCCAAATCTGGGAGAGAGGGATATGGTATTGGCATGGGGTTTTCCCTCTCTCCCAGTGGCCATTGCCTGTTGATTTTAGTTTAGGAGAACCTTAGATGCCTTAGCAGTAATTCCTTTCTTGGCTGTTTTGGTCCTTAGCAAAATTAATAGTTATTAGTATTAATGGAGCACAGAAAGTACAAGGATCAATGGCATCATTAAGAAAAATGTAGAGATAGCACACATGAAGATTATGTGATTGGTTATCATCTTTGCAGAGGAATCACCACCAGTGTTTTTCAATTTCCATGGTTCATTTCTCTCTGCATCACTTATTTTTTACTTACTGTATCATGACACAGACCCATGGAAACACTAACTGGCTCCATCCCCAGTACTATTTTACTGCATTGCAACTTATGGATCCACATTTTACCCAACTTTTTTTACACCCACACAAGTGCTAAGAGGGTATTAAAAAAGAAAAGATAGCATCTAATGAACATCTTTTCATAAATATCAACCCAGAGTACTCACTCTTAAGAAACACATGCATTCTTGCCTTAACTGAGGAGAGAAATAACCAACTAACAGAAACTGAAGTGCCCTGATGGAAATGTACAGTATGAGACACATCCACCCATCTATACACACATATAGGCACTCATGTGTATATACAATATATACATACAAATGATAATAGCTATACCAAAAATGTGCATACTTAACAGCTTTTTAAAAAGCCAGTAGATCATGGTATAACACAATTTATTTCCACTAGTGAATGGCACATATGGAGAAATGCAAAAGAGATGTTTCAAGTACAATAAAGTCATTTTTCACAGGTGAAAATGAAAATAAAGAGAATTATTCCAGTGTCCAACACAATGTACTCTATGAAAGTTTAAAATGCCAGACATTTAGTACTTAAAGCAGAAAGTTGCTAAAGTCTGCCTTATGGTCTGAAAAAGACACTCATAACAGAGTTTTGGTTTTTGAAAATGGGGTGAGGAAACAGGCAGGAGTGGGAAGGAGTGTCAAGGACAGTTTCTTAGTGTGCTGAGTGGTGTTTACCTGATGTCCAGGCAGCTGAACATCATGATGATTATGCTAAAAAGTTCAATTTACTGGTAAATCCTTGGCTCAGAGTACTAAGCATATTATACCTGTGGGTGTGGCTTTAAATGCAGGACTATTCATCTCCAGGTATAGAAATTACTAAGAAGAATGGCAGTTCTGAATAAAAATAATATAAATACATTTTCCAGCTAACCTTACGTACCAATGAAAATACCTATAGACACTGTAATTTGGGGATACAGCTGATTTTAGTAAAGGGAGAAAAAATATGTATGAAAGGAAGGGAACCCAATTAAGGAATATCTCAAGGTATGAGGTTTTACATTTTCAAAATGTTAACTTAAAAAAAGGGAGAGATAGTGAACACAGGAAACTTTTTACTGCCAAGTTCTGGATACCAGATATAGCATTTACAAATTTCTGATATGCTGGACAAATTTCCCATATTCTTTATTTTCTTAAACACATATATATTAAGTGAACACCAACACCGGGGAGGAGGTAGTATTAGTTTAAACAAAGGTTGACATTTGTACGCTGATGGAGAAAGTGCCTGCTTCTTTCCTTAGGATCTTTCAAAATCCTTCAAATTTTCCTGCTTTTACTCTTTGATGATTCCTACCATGATTGAGATTCCTCAGAAGTTAATCTTACACACACAAACCAATCTGAACTAATTTGAATCTTTTTGCAAACTATATATATTTTAATTGAAATTAACTTAATGGAATAATCCAGGTATAGTGATGTAAAACTGGTTGCCACACAATTCAATCAGATTTGTGTGGCAAAAACAACGCCCTACTGGACAGACATTTGGAGTCAGTGTTCAATCATGATTTACAAGTACATATATATAGTCTGCTTGAACTCAGTAATTCAGTTTGACTAATTTAAGTCCATTTCGATTTTAGAGTTTTATATGCAAAACTGGTCTGCTTCAGTAGTGTAAAGGAGCCAGATCTAGTAAGAATTCTTTAAAAGGTATCAAATTCCATTATATTTTTGGACATTTTATAAATTCTAAAGCTTGGTCCTATCATTTTCCTCTAAACATGTAGATATCTCAATTTGTCTGAGATACTGTACAATATTTGAATGCAGAGGGCTATTGAAATAATTAAAAGTCCCTTTCAGTAGAATCAAGTACATGTTATGTCCACCTAAAAACTGGTGATCTGAACCGTGGCCAAGAGGACGACGGACCAGAGCGCTACATGAAACACTGCCTATGACTGTGTGTGAATTCTACTGTGATCTTGGCTTTAAAAATATTTACACTAAAATATTAATTTTTCTCCCAGTTCCCTTTAAAGGAATGCTAGAAACTCCTAAAGGGGTGGATTCAGGCAGACTGGACTGACGTACTTGGAGAAGACTTAAATTGGTTGAGAAAACCAAGATTTCAGTGGTGATTAGTCTGGTCCAGGTGGAGAGCATCACTGAGAGGGCCTTGGAGAATCCGACCTTGGGGCCCTCTGGGAACAGCAGGAACCTGTCAGCAGCAGGGCTCCTGGTGCTTCAAGACAACTGGGGAGAGGGCAGGACAGTAACCTAAGGAACTTTGAGTGCTCACTGGGAAGGACATTTTCTCCCTTCAAGTCATATTGATGGCTCCCCACCCGCCTGCAGCTCAGTCTCCACACTGGCGGTGGGACCCCAAGTCACACCTGTCAGCGTCGGGTGGATTCTTCATTGCAAAACAAAACAAAATAAAACAAAACACACCCCTCTCTGGAAAAGAGAAGTTAGCTTTTGTCAAGAGACTTCCTGACCACCATAACTCACTATAGTTTTTGCTTTTTTTTTTTAATTTGCCAAACTTGCTGGTTCCTTTTAAGTAGTACTTTAGCACCGAGGCTTTAGACTTCTGGAAGTGGTGTTTTCTGTCGTGTGATGTTAACATGATGCTTAGCAATCACTAAGTCTCAGGGAACTGGAAGTTTGTAAAGTATTGCAGCAACAAAAACAGCAATTAAAAAAAAAAAAAGAAGAGGATCTGCACATGCAGCAAAACCTACAGTCATGCTGAGGGTTAGTCAGCAGCTGGTAAAGTCACAGGCTCAGTGACTCCTGGCTCACTATGGCAACTAAGCACTTAAATAAAGGGCTATTCTACTTGTAAACAGGAAACCCCATAAACCAAAAGGGGGTAATCGAATTATGTCTCGGTAGTGTGATGAGAATTCCAGGAGATTACGGTCTGTAAATACGGCATCATTCAAATACTTCCCGCATTTCATTTGTATTGGCTATATGTGTTTGTTTTTCTATAAACAAAGTAAAAGTACTGTTTGGGGTCTTGGAAGTTAACAGAGCTTAGCTCAGCTAGGATGACATATCACAGCATAAGCAACAAAACATCAGGATATACATAGGTTTCTTCTCCACACTCTGCTATTGAACATACCCATCATATGAGCTTTCAGGGGCCCCTCTCACCCTTTTTTTCTTCCCCTTTGGAGGCTCACAGGTTTGATGATGCAATTTCCACAAAACCTGTGATCTCCTGAAGCACCTCCATCCCACCATGCCACAAAGAAGGCACAATTGAATGGACCAAAAAAAAAAAAATCACTGACAAGCTTGCAGCATTCAGAAAAAGAATCAGGTTGTCTTCTACTCTCTGATAGAGTCAATGCAACCCTTTAGTGTTCATGGATTTCCACTTTTTTCCTACTCCAAATGAGGCCAATTTAATCAACAAAAGTCAGACAAAATACATTTATTTAATAAACAAAATACATTGGTGAGGGGATACAGGTGTGTTTCCATAATAACTTGTTTTAGCATATGCTGCCTGCTGTGAACAGCTCATAAGAACCCTGGGTATACAGAGAAAGGCTTTAGATCTTTTCACAAATTTCTTAGGATAGAGTTGTCCAAAAGTGATGACTCAAGCCACATTGCTGGATTGTTTTTGCTGTTTTCAGGAAATACCCCCATCTAAGCAGTTTCTTTTTACCACGTGCCTTGTATGTGTGCGTGTGTGTGCGTATTTGATAAACACATACACACACCAATTCCCCTTTACATAAAATTTCCCCAAAAGTTAAAACCAAAACAAAACACAAAACCTGACAGCTAAATACTATGACATCCCAATTAGTAAACACAAAACAGAACGCTTTAAAAAAATGAATAAAATATACCACATGCACTCAGCTTCCACATGGTAGCACGCAAGCGAGGAGGCCGCTTGTGATGACGTCTATGGGGAGTTTCTTTCGGTGGACTGTTCCAGCGGAATGGCCATTCTCAATTATTTTGATTTGGTTGTTGATCCATTGATTATTTAGGAGCATGTTGTTAAGCCTCCATGTGCTTGTGAGCCTTTTTGCTTTCTTTGTGCAATTTATTTCTAGTTTTATGCCTTTGCGGTCTGACAAGTTGGTTGGTAGACTTTCAATCTTTTTGAATTTACTGAGGCTCTTTTTGTGGCCTAGTATGTGGTCTATTTTGGAGAATGTTCCATGTGCACTTGAGAAGAATGTATATCCTGTTGCTTTTGGGTGTAGAGTTCTATAGATGTCTATTAGGTCCATCTGTTCCAGTGTGTTGTTCAGTGCCTCTGTGTCCTTACTTGTTTTCTGTCTGGTGGATCTGTCCTTTGGAGTGAGTGGTGTGTTGAAGTCTCCTAAAATGAATGCATTGCATTCTATTTCCTCCTTTAATTCTGTTAGTATTTGTTTCACATATGTTGGTGCTCCTGTATTGGGTGTGTATATATTTATAACGGTTATATCCTCTGGTTGGATTGACACCTTTATCATTATATAATGTCCTTCTTTATCTCTTGTGACTTTCCTTGTTTTGAAGTCTATTTTGTCTGATACTAGTACTACCACACCTGCTTTTTGCTCCTTGTTTGCATGAAATATCTTTCTCCATCCCTTGACTTTTAGTCTGTGCATGTCTTTGGGTTTGAGGTGAGTTTCTTGTAAGCAGCATATAGATGGGTCTTTCCTTTTTATCCATTCTATTACTCTGTGTCTTTTTATTGGTGCATTCAGTCAATTAACATTTAGGGTGATTATTGAAAGATATGTACTTATTGCCATTGCAGGCTTTAGGTTTTGGTTGCCAAAGGTTCAAGCTTAGCTTCTTTAATACCTTACTGTCTAACTTCACTCAGTTATTAAGCTATTATAAACACAGTCTGATGATTCTTTATTTCTCTCCCTTCTTATTCCTCCTCCTTCATTCTTTGTATGTTAGGTGTTTTTTTTTGTGTGTGTGTGTGCTCTTTTGTGCTCTTTCCTTTGCTTCTGTGGGAAGTAGATTTTATTTTTTGCCTTTAGTTAGTATTTGATTGTTCTACTTTCTTTCCTGTGATTTTATTTTCTCTGGTGACATCTGTTTAGCTTTAGGAGTGCTTCTATCTAGAGCAGTCCCTCTACAATACCCTGTAGAGTTGGTTTGTGGGAGGAAAATTCCCTCATTTTTTGCTTGTCTGGGAATTGTTTAATCCCTCCTTCATATTCAAATGATAATTGTGCCGGTTACAGTATCCTTCATTCAAGGCCCTTCTGTTTCATTGCATTAAATATATCGTGCCATTCTCTTCTGGCCTGTAAGGTTTCTGTTGAGAAGTCTGATGATAGCCTGCTGGATTTTCCTTTGTAGGTGACCTTTTTCTCTCTCTCGCTGCCTTTAATACTCTGTCCTTGTCTTTGATCTTTGCCATTTTAATTATTATGTGTCTTGGTGTTGTCCTCCTTGGGTCCCTTGTGTTGGGAGTTCTGTGTGCTTCCGTGGTCTGAGAGGCTATTTCCTCCCCCAGTTTGGGGAAGTTTTCAGCAATTATTTCTTCAAAGATACTTTCTATCCCTTTTTCTCTCTCTTCTTCTTCTGGTAGCTCTCTAATGTGTATATTGTTCCGTTTCTATTGGTCACACAGTTCTCTTAATATTCTTTCATTCCTGGAGATCCTTTTATCTCTCTCTGCATCAGCTTTTTGGTATTTCTGTTCACTGATTTCTATTCCATTAATGGCCTCTTGCATCTCATCAATTCCACTTTTAAGACTTTCCAGAGATTGTTTTATTTCTGTATTCTCCTTCCTTAGCTCTTGCATATTTCTCTGCAAGTCCATCAGCATGGTTATGACCTTTACTTTGAATTCTTTATCAGGAAGATTGGTTAAATCTATCTCCTCAGATTCCCTCTCGGGGGAGGATGTCTGGGTTAGTCTGTATCAAATTCTTCTGCCTTTTCATGGTGATAGAGGTAGTCGTAGGCAGCTGGCATGTGTGTCAGCTGGGAGATCAAAGTCCCTTTCCACTTGCTCCTGGCCTTCCTTTCCTGGGAGAACGGTGACCCCCAGTGGCTTTTACTGGGCGGCTGTGTGCAGACGGGGTCTCTGATTCTTGCCCCGCTACTGTGGAGTAAGCTCCGCATGGTTGTTGTGGGCGTGGCCACTTTTAGGCTGCTGCTCTGCACTGGTGGGGCCGCACCAGAGGGGGAATGGGTGGGAGGCTGTTTATCACTGTGAGGGGCTCCGAGCTGCGTTGTTCACCCCCTGGGCCCCTGGAGTTCTCCGGGATTCCCAGCTGCTCGGCTGAGTGTGATGGGACGCCTCCATCCAGCTGTGAGGCCCCTGTCCCTTTAAGACCTTCAAAAAGCACTTGCTTTTCTTTTCTCCCAGGTGCGCTGGCTGTGGGGACCCGCTCGCAGGTTTTACTGTTCAGTTTCCCTAGTATCCAGCACACCACGCACTGTGTGTCCGTGCTCTGGTGCGGATGCCTAGGGCTGGGTATTTAGCAGTCCTGGGCTCCCTCTCCCTCCCCGCTCTGACTCTCCTCCTCCTGCCAGGAGCTGGGGTGGGGGGCACTCGGGTCCTGCCGGGCCACGGCTTGTATCTTACCCCCTTCGCGAGGCACTGGGTTCTCGCAGATGTAGATGTAGCCTGGCTGTTGTACTGTATCTTCTGGTCTCTGTTTTAGGAATGGTTGTATTTTCAAAAATATGTATGTTTTTGGGAGGAGATTTCCGCTGTCCTACTCACACCACCATCTTGGCTCCTCCTCGCCATTCTCAATTATCAAGTTACGTGTAAGACATGTGTGACTCATTGGATATTTGTCAAGTGACACTGGTGCTTCTGTTCATGCCCTGTTCCGTTCATCCTCCGGCAGCTGTTGACTCAGAACCCAAAGGCTATTGCGAACTCCCATAGTGCTACCTCGGGGTACCCCATGCATTGGCTCAGAAGGGTGACCTGCATGGCTGGGGATCCACCTTGTATTGGATGGCCCCAGGCTTGTGGTAGGCCACTTATGGGATGCCCCCTGTGAGGAGCTCCAGGGGAGCTGTGGCTGAATGCCTCAGGGGCAAGGTTAGAAAGGACGTTTGTAAAACCTAGGCCCTCGCTTTCAGAGTTGAAAGCTTTCATCTCTTTTTCTCGACGCTCCAGCAGGCTTCGTATTCTTTCAGTGCACTCATTCTGTAATGTCAATATATCTTGTTCCATCTGTTGTGGGTTGGTGGGGGGAAGCAAAAAGAAAGCTCATTTATTTAAAAAAATCTATAAACTACAGAAACAATAATTATTCTGGTTTAAAGTGAATCATAAAAATGTCCACTCTGGCTACTTTAAAAGATGTACACTTAAAAATCAGAGAGATCAACTATAGAAATCATATATAACTTACATTGCTAAAATGTGTAAAATCAAGTTCTTAAAAGCAAAGGTAATAATCTCTATTGAAATAATAAATCAAGGCACACACACACACACACACACACACACACACACACACACACACACACATACAGCCTCAGTACCTTAAAGGACACAAGTGAATTTAGGGATTCTAGTTCTAATATATATGACAAAGAATAAGTAAAATAAATAAAGCTACATCTAGAAATAATATTTTCAGCCTGACTCTTCATCTGTGTAAAACTGGTTTTACCTTCTGTTTTCTAGTAATGCATCAATCTGTACAGTTTCAGACCAGGGATGAATGAATAAAGTATATTCCTGATCCCTTTTCCTTGTCTCTCTCAGGCAGTTACTAAAGTTTTTTCCTTCACTATCCAAGTTTCTCTCCAATTTCTGTAGGTACAACTAGGTACACAAAGAAGTGAGGAAGATGGAGCCAGAGCGATCCTTTTGCAATTCAACTGTCTTTACATAACTCCACATCATTCCTCTAGCAATTACTACTTAAGTATATTCCTTTTTATTAATTTTAAGGTTCATTACTGAATCAGTAATTTTAAAGAAAAAGAAAACACTACCAAAACTAGAGTATGGTATTGTGAAAACAATCTAATGCCACCTCTGTCATCACAAAAATATATTTATGAAATGATTTTGATGAAAGTAAATACTGGCACAATTACTTTTTTCTATTACGTATACCTGTTGTTTTAAGAGTGCCTTGCGGAGGGAGACCCTCTGTTCAAGCTCCCGAAGCTCCTGAGCGTCTTGTGCCTCAGCCTGCATTTTGATCTTGCTCTGAAGTTCAGTCAACAGCTCCAGTTCCTGCTGCAGCTGCGTTTTCAAAGCCTGGCACTCTGCCTCCTGTGCTTCATCCAAATGCGGCTGAAAGAGAGAAAGAAAACAGATATATCCTCCTGTGAGCTATCTTTTCATGACCTTTGGAAAGGAGGAGGTGTAAGTTAAGACAGACTACTCTTCTACAGGGCACAACTGTTCTCTTTTACATCTTGGAGTAAACATCTCTGGAAAAGGAAAACACATCAACCAATGACAGCATTATAAGGATAAAGCTATCATAAGCTATTTGGATGATGCCTAAATAATCATTATTTTTTAAAGAAAAATATAGAATCTGATTGATATAAGACTGTGAATCTCTTCTCTCCTATGGAAATAACTATAGAACAGGTTATTTATTTAATGCTACAGCTTACGGGCCAAATCTGAACAGCTACCTGATTTTTTGTTTTTGTTTTTCAATAGTCCACTAATTAGGAATGGTGTTTTACATTCTGAAATGGTCACATTTTAAATGGCTATGTAAATACCCACATAATAACCTCAAATTTTCCTCCTAAAATATTTACTAAGTCTGTAAACTTACATAGCAAATATTGTGTACCTGCACTCAAATGTGACCATCTGGATTCCCGATAAAGTACTACTTTTTGAACACTGCTTAACAAAGTTGCTTCTCCAATCTTGATACGCTGTTGGTATATGTACTAAACCTCTGCAAGGCACCAGCAGAGAGCCTATGTGGAACCTCATGTCCAAATGTATCAAAGAGAATTACATATGCATCATGCATATTTCCAAGCAATGCTGAGAACAAGAAGAATATGGACCACCATCACTATTTCCCAAGGTGCAGCAGAGTTTTCATTTCCAACTTAATATTTCAATTGTTGGGATTTTATTCAGGCGGTGGAAGGAAAGGGGCACTAAATTTGTTTTGCCTAAGTAAAGTAAACTTACAGCTCGAGTGGAGAGCATTTCATTAATGTTGTGGTCATACTGCTCAGTTAACATGGCTAAGTTTTGGGTCTGCTTCTCCTTAGTGTTTACTCTTTAGCACCACGAGCAAAAACCTGAAAGTCAGCTAACTAATCTATCAAAGGTCAAAGAAAAATTATGAGGCAAGGGAAGGGACAACCCTTCTTGTGGTAATGATAACAGACATGAACTATGTAAACATTTGTGAGATAAAATAATTTGAGTTCAGAAACAGAATAACTCTGGCTTTAAATCACAGGTTAATTATTCTATGAACTAAAGTTTCACCAAAACTTAGTAAGATGAGATATATTTTATAAGGTATACCCAACAAGCCTACAAGTAACAACACTCATTTGCTACACAAAGGCAGAACATATAGTTGAAATTATTTACCTCAATATATACACTGCCAGATATTGAATGGTTGACTAAGTGTGCAAATGCATGTATGACCAAACACTCTTCTCAAGGAACTAGTTCACACTCTTTGCTCCAATACTACAAAATCAAATATATATCCTTTTCTGCATTTTACACCAATTGAGGTATTAAGTCATAGTCATGTACCTTTATTCAGTGAAGGGTCAAGAAATGTCTAGCTAGAAAGACAAACTCTTGGTTTAGTTACATTTGGCACTGCTCTTAAATACTGCCCTTGGTTAATAAAATACCTCCAAGTTAGCCAGAAATGGAACAATGAAATTTAGAATTCTCTTCTGACTTTGTGTAACAGCCTCCATTCTTTAAAAAGCTTTTAAATATTCAAATATATTGCCAAGAAAACTATAGTCACTCCATATCACTAGCTAATGACAAAAAGGAAGGCCCTGAAAAATTTTTTCAACAAGATTAATACTTATACCAAGAACAAACTATATTCCTCAATGTTTCACTCAAGTGAAAGCAGGATAAACATGTTCCAGTTGTTTCTTAATCACTTAATACTGACAAAATGTCACCTAATGGCAGATGAAGAAATGGCAGATAAACAATAGGTGTTTATCTAAGTCATTCCTCAGAAATGGTTCCCCAATGTCTACAAATACAGTCAGCTTACCTAAGTGTGCAAACTGAAGTCCTCCTATCCCCCTTAAAGTCTTGGAGAAAGTTGGAATAGTTGCAACTATTGAAGTTGAACTACTATTTAGTAAATACAAATTTACCTTAAAAAGTTGCAACTATTACTTACATAAATGAAATGACATAATGTTAAAATAGAGTCTGTTTTCTCAAAGAAGGGACTAGGATTACCAAAGGGAAGGGGTTGGGGAGCGTGGGTGGGGAGGGAGGGAGAAGGGGATTAAGGGGCACTTATAATTAGCACACACAATATAGTGGGGTCACGGGGTATGCAGCACAGCACGGAGAAGACAGTAATAACTCTATAGTGTCTTACTACGCTGATGGACAGTGACTGCAGTGGAACATGGTGACTTTCTTTCCCACTAAAGTAAGAGAACAATTTCTTTTATGGAAAATCTTGAGCTTATTTATCATGAGAAGGACGCTTTCTATCTGAAGTCTGACTGTGACTGTGAGACATTATTTTTCCCCTTGATTTTTTAATAGTATCTGTGAAAATCAGACGTGTCTACAAGCTTTCAAACTGAGAAGGCTGCCACAACAGGGAACAAAAAGGAAGGGCTAAACAGCAAACAACTAACCTCTTCCAAGCCCCAGAGAAATGAAGTCGTATCCGATTTATGGTCTGACCAAAGACACTAAACAAGCTTTCAGTTTGGTTTACTTCTGGGTGCTGCTCACTTTAAAACTGTAATTCATTTTATAGACATGCTTTAAATATCTTTTGGTGGGAAACCCTACTATGTAACCACTACAAAGACAAAATAAAACTGGAAAATCATTATGAATTCTGATTGTGATAAGCATTAACTAATAATGGTTATGTGGATAGTCAACATATGAGCCACTCTGTAAACGATGTTCATTAGCTGTTTTGAAGATACAGCAAAGCATAAAATTTTACTTAGATTCACAAGGAAAGGGTGAATCTTAGCTTTACTTCTGTGTTTTGTTCAGGACAACTTGTATGAATGGAGTTGAATAGGAATCAGAGATACCACTAGGTGTGGTTTAGCTTCTGGTTTGGACACCGATTACTTCTGTGAGTGAATTTCACTTCACTTAAGGAGAGTTATTCAGGTAAGTGTTGTTACCTGATAGTTTTATAGTTAAATGGTCAAAGAGTTTGAAAAAGGGGGTAAAGAAGATACTGTGGAACCGGGCTTTATTGGATGTAAATACAAGTTTACAATGTGCAGACATGTACAGATTAACTGAGGTACTACTGTGGGTGATAACATATATAGTGGGTTGTTTTGGTTTTTTGTTTATTAAGATTCATGTGATTATACTTCACATATTTATTACAAGTTATAAAATTTGAAAATTCCTTGGAATTGTTAACTCTGGTTGATTTTGGTAGAGGGGGCTGGACCAGGTGGCCTAAAGAACAAGGAGAGGGAAACCTTTAACTTTATAATAAATACACTTTGACATCTTTTGAATTTTGTATCATATAAATAAATTTATCAAAGCAAATACAAAATTTAAAGTTTTTTGATATTATATATCACCAACACTTGTCTTTCCTTATTTGTCTACAAGAGAGGATATAATACCTTGCTTCACTCTGATGTACTAATTAAAAAAATACACTCCAACTACACATGCCCTGGTCTTACCTATGTTACCAAACACAGAAAGAATGGGAGTAACAGTGTGATAATTCCACTATTCCTCTAAAGATGAGTATTGACAATGAAGGGAGAAGGGGTAAAAAGGCATTTTTCATTCACTGGTTTCTGTACTAATTAAGAACTTACTGCCTCTTTTAGATACAAATCACATTCAGAGGAAATAAGATTCCAAAACTATAAAACTTGGAACAACAGAGAGAAGCCAGCAGGTTAGTATGTTGATATGTAGATTATAGTACCAACACTGGACATTTGAGTGCACTTAAAATGAGAATTTTGAATCTTATTTATGACACTTTCCACAGTTAAAAAGTTCTGGCCATTTTTTGGTACTCTGCTGAGAAATACACAAGCAGAAGTCTGTAGCCATAGACCCTCTACACCAACACTAACCCAACATGATGAAAATGAAAAGAAAAAAAGCTTATTCAATTTCTTGATGACAGACATCTGACTTAGACTTTTACTGTTTACATGATGCCTTTTATCTGTCCTCCTTTGCCAAGAAGCTTAGGCTAAAGGTACCTTCAGACTCTTAGGCTGCTGACGAACCTGCATGACATGCTTCCACCTTAGTTCTCGCTCTCTCCGTTTATTACGCTCCAGCTGGTCAGTGAGCTCGGTTTGATGCTGCAGACTCATCAACTCACAGCGCATCTTCTGCACTGTGTTGAGGTGGTGGAACTCCAGTTCTTGCGTGGATTCATGCTGTCGCAGTAGCATTGCATGCTCTAACTCCTTCTGGGCCTGCCTTTTATTTAATTCCTAATCCATAAAAAAAGACAAAGGCGTAATTTGCTGATGTACAATGCCAGGAGAAAAAAAATCCTAAGAAACAGAATAACCAGGATATAGGTGTAATCCTCTCATTTAATAATGGCTGCACAGTGAATATTAGAGTTTTATTACTGGAACTGTAGAAAATGGGCAATTAGTAACACAATTGCCTTATCTGTTCATTTACTATTTATACTACTTTTAGCAATAAGATTAAGACATATCAAATCTGTCCCAAGAGACTTAATGTCCTTTCTACTCTCTTTCCATCATTTATGTTTCCTAATTTTGTATTTGAACAGGATTTCTAAGTCATCCTGTGAATTTTTTCAGAGTATACATTCAATTCTATTACATGCAGTATACCCAGTATAGTGCAGTGGTTAAGAACACAAGACTCTAGGGCTAGGCTGCCTGCTTTCTGAATTCTGGCTCTGCTACTGACAAGCAGTGAGTCCTTGGGTTAATTACTTAAACTCTCTGTGCTTCCATTTCATTACTTCTCAAATGGAGACCATAACATAGCTGTTTCATAAAATTAACGTGAGGGTAAAATGAGGTCATAAGTGGAAAGCTGTCAGAATACCTACCTCATGATCAATAAATGTTACTACAATTTTTTTCAGTTTAAAAGATCAAATGTACAACACACACACACATACACTCACACACACTCTCTCTCTTTTTCTATGTAGAAGGAAGTCAGATGTGCCCCCTTTGCCTCTGCTGCCCCTTCTCCAGGGGCCAACATTTGGTGCATATGTTTCCCAACCTTCCCCACGCTTATCGTGACACAACTATTACACAAAAATATACAGTTTTAAAATTTAATAACAATATATATTATAGGCATATAATATGCTTTCTTTACCTAAAAATATAATGGACAAATACAGATTTAAAAAAATTTTTATAGGAAGCTTCTGCTTTCTGATGCCATAGTTTTTCTATTTTTTGCTTTATGACAAATTTTCAATAAACATCTACACATGATACACCATATAATTATGTTACTATTTGTTTAGGATATAATTCTAGAAGCGGATTCGATGGGTAAAAGATACATGCAAATTAAATGGTTAAAGCTGCTGAATTATGCTCCAAAATGGCAGTGTCAATTTATATTCTTACCAACACTGACCACTTTCCCATGCCACTACTAGGACTTACCAATTTTTTAGACCGATCTTATCTAATTGATGCAATTGTTCTAATTTGAATTTCTTTAATTGTTACTGAATTTGAATAATTATGTTATACTTAAAGTTTATTTTAAGCCACTCTTGGAAATAAATTGATCTATGCTCATAGGTATACCTGATAATGAGAACTGTTGTTTTCATTGGCATAAGTTTCTACATATTCCCAATGAATAATTTCATGATTATAAAATTATGTTAAATGGTAGTATTACCTTCATGGCACCCATTTCGGATGAAAAGGCATAAGTTATCCAATTAATTTTCTCATATTTAAAAATTAACAGTTCTTTCATCCATGGATTTAATATTTATTAAATATTTACTTAATACATATTTATTGAATACCTGTTATGAGCCAGCCACTAGCTACAAGGCCTGGATATATCTAGCCACTGGATATAAAAGCCCTGAACAGAACCTTGGACTTCATCTAATTTCCATTCTACTTGGGGAGACAGAGATCCCCATAAAAAGTGTGTGCATATACGTGTGTGTGTGTGTGTGTGTGTGTGGTGTGTGTGAGAGAGAGAGAGAGAAGAGTGCAAGGATATTTAAAGAAGAGAGGAGGATTTGGAGATCAGAACTGAGGAGATATGAAGTGAGGGAGAAGGTGAACTGTGTGGGTTGGGTTTCCAGGGAAGAAGGACTTAGGCAAAGGCAAGCAGAGGCGCTCTAAGGCCCTGAGGGTGGGATGTGACTGACATATTTTCAGGAAGATTCTGATTTCACACCATTTACACATACCTCCCTGACAAGGTCCTGCTCCAAGTTGTGGCACCCAAGTAACAACTTTCTTTTGAAGAGACGGCATTGCAGCTCTAGATACCGTCTCTGACGTTGAAGAAGATTGGTCTTTTCCTCTTCTTGGAAATGCTGTATGTTCTCTTTCTGCTTTGAAAGCCATTCCTGTTTTTCTTTTCTTGGGGTGCTCTTGTTTTCATTCAGCTCCTGGCAAGATAAAGAACAACTGAGTTCAAAATACATAAAAATTAACTACATGAATATACTATTCGGTAGCTGGTAACCTTCAGTAAAAGTACTTAATTTGTGCCCTCTCTCATGGGCAGGCAGGTCAATTACCTTAAAGGAGGTAGGTAGTATTTTTCTGTTTCTGGAGTTATCCATGAAGTAGGACAAGGAAAGAGAAAACATACACTAGAAAACATGCATACTTTTTAGTTTTGCACAGCTATATTTAAGATGGCTCGTAGCTTTGAAAGCATGCAATGATTGGTGAATGAAGTAAAACATCTTTCTTTAAAGTCCTCCCAAAAAGGGGAAGAAGACAGTGCTTTCAAGTAAAAATCACACATGAATTAAAATTAAGGTTAAAATATAGTTATGTCTCACTTCTTGGTTTTCAACAATAGAAATACTAAGTTTATGGCAAAGTTAAGGATGGGTTCAGTATAAAAGACCAGAAATTAAATGGAAAATCAACAAAAACACAGGAAAATAGAGACCTTTTAGAATAGATTTAATATTCAGCACTATAACCACTGAACAAGGCAAGACCAATATTTTTCTACAGCATTTTAAATATCATCTCACAAACTACCTTAAAAAATGTATTTATACTGGACAAGATGAGAATATTGACAATACATTCAATGATGCAAACCCGAGGATGCTGACAATACATTCAATGATGCAAACCCAAGGATGCTAATTAATATTAGTATATTTCAACCTAAAATGCATCAACCTTACAGAGAATATAAATCAGCCATCTTTCCTAGGTCTAAGATGATTTTTTAGAGACTGTTAACCTATGGTTCTTCATCTGTTGTTCAAGAAAGAAACCAATTATTCATTACCTTCATTGATAAGATATTCAAACACATAAAAATAAAAAGCACATATGCTTGTAGTTCTCAACTTAAGGATGTCAATGAGAAGACAGGGATAATACAGGCATATACAGAAAGAATCACTTGGCTATGTTTTTCAGAATTTTTGGCCAAGGAAATTTCCCATCCACTAAGACTATAGTATGTCCCTTCCTCTATACTAATAATAATTATTCTAAATGAACACACACGCACATGCAGACATACACAGACACAAAACTACCTTCGAAAAGAAAATGGACTTATTAGTTAGACTATGAATTATATACTTAAAGGATTATCTAAAACAACATATTCATTTATAAAACTAAAACCTGATTTCACTAGAAAACAACTATAGAACTGCATTTTGTTGGATATTTATGTACAGTTGGGAATCCTATTTATCATCTTTTCAAATCCCATGTTCTAGTATTGAGTTTAGCTTTTAGATTACAGTAATGGGAATACATAGCAGGTTATATTCTTTAAAGTTGGAAAAATCTTATCAATGAACCTCACTCGGCAGGGTATATATAGCAAGGCTTTGTGCCACCAATGTCCTTAATAAGACTTATATGTCTAATTATAGGTCAAATTCCTACACACAAAAAAGCACTATACCAAAGAGATTATGGTTATTTTATCAAGATTAATTTATCTGTGTGCTAATAATTAATTACATGGACTAAAAATTTCAGTCCATCAGTCTGTAAAAGAGGGTGTAAACTGGGGAAGTCTTGGTGGATGGGGAATTTCCTTGGCAAAAGATTTTGAAAAACATAGTCAAATGATTCTTTGTGTATACGCCTATATTATCTCTGTCTTCTCATTGACATCCTTCAGTTGAGAACTACAAGTTTATATGCTTTTTATATTTATGTGTTTGAGTATCTTATCCACAAAAGTAATAAAGAATTGGTTTCTTTCTTGAATAACAGGTGAAGAACCATAAGGTCAATAGTCTCTGAAAAATCATCTTATACCTACAAAAGATGGCTGGTTTATATTCTCTGCAATATAATAAATATGCTATAGTTGACACATATCATTTTCCTGTCCTGACCACTATCCTGAGTAATAATCCCCTTTCAGAAATTGCCTTAGGACAACATGGCTTTCCTCACAGTTAGACTAGAACTGCGATAAAAATAGGTTCAAGAAAGCAGCACATAAAGGGCAAACACACATGAAATCCTGTAGCCATAAAGACATAATTAGCATGCTTTCCTATTAAAGAAAATGGGATGAGAAGAAATGCCTCTTATCCTTCTTCTGTGTTAAAATCAGAATAAGAACAAATTATTGTAATCTGAGCCCAAAGTAAGAAGGTATGATTTACTTTTAAAGGAAGAGATGCATGGCTCTTTCTCACAGCTAAAATCTTTTTATTTCTAGTGACTCAATTACTTAAGAAGTGCTTAGAAAGCTACTATAAATAATAGCTTTATAAAATAATTCACATTTTCAAGAGACCACTCTTTTTAGATCCCACTCAACTGAGGATCTCAGCCATTGAAAAGTAATAGGTTATAATCAATGTCCTCACTTAAACTGATATATTGTTAGTGGCCACAAACAAAAGAAAAATTTATCTTAATGGTTCTATGAGTAGATCAATATTGGATATAATCAGTAAGCAGGTAAGTGGCTTGAAAATTTTTATAAAGTAAACACCTCCTTAAGCTGTTCCTTTCGAAGTTTGTATTCTCTCTTCTGGGACTTCAAAAGGCTATTCAGTTCTTTCTTCTGCTCATCCTGGATATGCTGCTGAAATTTTTTCACCTTGCTGCACATCACTTTAGCCTACAGGAAAATTTTTAAACGGATCAAATTAGCTAAGTAGATAAGCTTCAAAGCAGCAGTTTAATACACATTAGCAAGGATATTTCCTCCCACCTAAGAATATAAAATCAGTATAATCATTACCAAAACAAGAATATCCAACAAATTATTAACAAGTATTACTCAGCATCCTTATGATTTGAATTTCAGAGAACCACTAAAATGGAACTCATCTTTAAAATGCTGATCTTTACAGGGTCAGTGTTTTCACCTTTTTTCCCCCATTTAAGTGGAGTATGCTGCCCGACCCTCCCCACTAATAAAACAAAACAAATGTAATTAAGTTATGACCTTTTATCTAGTTTGACTTGTGTATTAACAATGTAATACGTTCATCTTCAAATTAAACCCTGACTTTTAATTTGTATTTTAAATAATATGAAAATGTTAAATATTAAATACCTGTATATTATTATTTTATTTCTGATGATACATGCAATAGTTGACCCTTAAACAACGTGGGGATTATGGGTGCTGACTCCCAACAGAGTAAAAAAATCCACCTATAACTTTTCATTCCCCAAAAACTTAACTACTAAAAGCATACTGCTGACTGGCAGCCTTACTGACAACATGAACAGATATTCACACATATTCTGTATGTTGTATAAATTCTATACTGTATTCTTACAACAAAGAAAGCTAGAAATAAGAAAATGACCTTTTAAACTGTCTCCCAAAACATTTTCCAAGACCTTTATTGAAAAAAAAATATGTGTATAAATGGGCCTGTGCAGTTCAAACATATGTTATTCAAGGGTGAACTATACATATTCATTGTAGAACATTTAGGAAATACAGAAAAACACAAAGAAGAAAAATCTTGCATGATTTTACCACCCAGAGATGACCAATACAAATATTTTGGTGCATACCCTTCCTAATTTTTTCTAGGCATGTATAGATATTGATATAAATATATAAAACAAATCTAAAATCATATTGTACATCGTGTTTCATGAATTCCTTTCCTAAAAATGTTAGTATCTACCTCTTTACAAAGTATTCAAGAAAGTATAACACCAAACAGGATTCTAAATATTTCTACATTCTTTCACCAAATTATTTCAAAATCAAATATTCATTTACACCAGAAATCATTTTGCTAAATTCTCTGTTCCTGTGAGAGAGTGATTCTTCTTTTTTTTGCAGGGAAGGGTGAACAGGGTAGCTATAAATGCCCCAGGGCAGACTAGCCAGACATATTTGAAGATATGGTATAAATTTATTGAGAAGTTTACATTTTACTTGACAACTGTGATTATCAAAATAAATTCAAACTAATGGGACACCTAGGAAATTAGAAACCAGTTTTCACAAAAGACTCCTAAAAAATGCACCTTTATCATACAGTAGAATGATACTTATTTGTAGTAAACAAATGGGCTAAATCTGAATCTGAAACCCTCTTAATTCCTCTTAATTTAACATTCTCTGTATATTACAGTACTCTTCAATTCTTCTGATATAAAAATGCTACTATAAATTTAAGGTTTCCAAAAAGTACATAGAGAATGATGAATGTTTTTTTGACACCTAAATCAGCTACTAACTGATTTATCAAACTTCTCAGATAACCAAAGTACCCAAGGCCTAGAACAGAATACTTAATGACTTTTTTTCATTAAGGTATCATTGATATACACTCTTATGATGGTTTCACATGAAAAATAATGTGGTTACTACATTCACCCACATATATCATCGAGTTCCTTCCATACCCCATTGCAGTCACTGCCCATCAGTGTTGTAAGATGCCATATCACTACATGTCTTTTCTGTGCTACACTGTCCCCATGATCCCCCCAACACCATGTGTACTGATCATAATAGCCCTCAATGCCCTTCTCCCTCCCTCCCCAACCGCCCTCCCGCACCCCTCCCCTTTGGTAACCGCTAGTTCCTTCTTGGAGTTTGTGAGTCTGCTGCTTTGTTCCTTCAGTTTTGCTTCGTTTTTATACTCCACAAATGAGGGAAATCATTTAGTACTTGTCTTTCTCTCCCTAACTTATTTCACTGAGCATAATACCGTCTAGCTACATCCATGTTGCTGCAAATGGTAGGATTTGTTTCTTTCTTATGGCTGAATAGTATTCCATTGTGCATATGTACAACTTCTTCTTTATCCATTCATCTACTGATGGACACGTAGGTTGCTTCCATATCTTGGCTATTGTAAATAGTGCTGTGATAAACATAGGGGTGCATCTGTCTTCTTGAATCTGACAACTTTTTTCTCTGGGCAAATTCCTAGGAGTGGAATTCGCGGGTCAAATGGAATTTCTATTTTTAGTTTTCTGAGGAACCTCCAAATTGCTATCCACAATGGTTGAACTAGTTTACATTCCCACCAGCAGTGTAGGAGGGATAAACTTCCTCGGCATTCTAGCCACCATTTGTTGTTCCTAGTCTTTTCGATGTTGGCCATGCTAAATGGTGTGAGGTGATATCTCATTGTGCTTTTAATTTGCATTTCCCTGATAATTAGTGATATGGAGCATCTTTTCAAGTGCCTCTTGGCCATCTGAATTTCTTCTTTGGAGAAGCATCTGTTCATATCCTGTGACCATTTTTTAATTGGGTCATTTGCTTTTTGGGTGTTGAGGCATGTGAACACTTTATTTATTTTTGGATGTTAATCACTTGTCGGATATGTTGTTTACAAATATATTCTCCCATACTGTACGATGTCTTTTTGTTCTGCTGATGGTGTCTTTTGCTGTACAGAAGCTTGATGTAGTCCCATTTGTTCATTTTTGCTTTTGTTTCCCTTGCCCAAGGAGATGCGTCCAGGAAAAAGTTGCTCATGTTTATATTCAAGAGATTTTGCATATGTTGTCTTCTAAGAGTTTTATGGTTTCATGACTTACATTCAGGTCTTTGATCCATTTTGAATTTACTTTTGTGTATGGGGTTAGGCAATAATTCAGTTTCATTCTCTTGCATGTAGCTGTCCAGTTTTGCCAACACCAGATGTTGAAGATGCTGCCATTTCCCCATTGTATGTCCATGGCTCCATTATGGTATATTAATTAACCACATTTGCTTGGGTTTATATCTGGGATCCCTAGCCTGTTCCACTGGTCTTTGGGTCGTTTCTTGTGCCAGTACCAAATTGCCTTTGCAGTAGAGGTTGAAGTTGGGGAGCATAATCCACCCCCTGCTTTATTATTCCTACTCATGATTGCTTTGGCTATTTGGGGTCTTCCGTGGTTCCATGTGAATTTTAGAACTATTTGATCTAGTTCACTGAAAAATGCTGTTGGCATTTCGATAGGGATTGCACTGAATCGGTAGATTGCTTCAGGCAGGATAGCCATTTTCACAATATTAATTCTTCCTATCCATGAGCAAGGGATGTTATTTCCATTTATTGGTATCTTCTTTTTCTTGAATGTCTTGTAGTTTTCAGTGTATAGGTCTTTCACTTCCTTCGTTAGGTTTATCCCTAGGTATTTTATTCTTTCTGATGCAATTGTGAATGGAATTGTTTTCCTGATTTCTCTTTCTGCTAGTTCATCATTAGTGTATAGGAATTCAAGAGATTTCTGTGTATTAATTTTGTATCCTGCCACTTTGCTGAATTCAGTTCTTAGTACTAGTAGTTTAGGGGTGGATTTTTTAAGATTTTTTATGTATAATATCATGTCATCTGCAAACAGTGACAGTTTAACTTCTTCTTTACCAATCTGGATGCCTTTTATTTCTTTGTGTTGTCTGATTGCTGTGGCTAGGACCACTAGTACTATGTTGAATAAAAGTGGAAAGAGTGGGCATCATTCTCTTGTTCCCGACTTAGAGGAAAAGCCTTCAGCTTCTCACTGTTAAGTATGATGTTGGCTTTGGGTTTGTCATATATGGCCTTTACTATGTTGAGGTACTTGCCCTCTATACTCATTTTGTTGAGATTTTTTACCATGAATGGATGTTGAATTTTGTCGAGTTCTTTTTCAGCTTCTATGGAGATGATCATGTGCTTTTTGTCCTTATTTTAGTTAATGTGGTGGATGATGCTGATGGATTTTCAAATGTTGTACCATCCTTTCATCCCTGGAATAAATCGTACTTGATCATGATAGATGATCTGTTTGATATATTTTTTACTATGATTTTGTTGAGTGTTTTTGCGCCTATGTTCACCAGAGATATTGGTCTATAATTTTCTTTTTTTGTGGTGTATTTGCCCAATTTTGGGATTAGAGTGATGCTGGCCTCATAGAATGAGGGTGGAAGTATTCCCTCCTTGTCTACTTTTTAGAAAGCTTTAAGGAGGATGGGTATTAGGTCTTCACTAAATGTCTGATAAAATTCAGCAGTGAAGCCATCTGGTCCAAGAGTTCTATTTTTAGGTAGATTTTTATTACCAATTCAGTTTTGCTGCAGGTAATTGATCTGTTCAGATTTTCTGTTGCTTTCTGGGTCTGCCAAGGAAGGTTGTACTTTTCTTGAAAGTTGTTCATCCCTTCTGGGTTATCAACTTTCTTAGCATACAATTTTTCACTGTATTCTCTAATAATTCTTTGTATTTCCGTAGTGCCCATAGTGATTTTTCCTTTCTCATTTCTAGACACTCTTTTTTTCTTGATAAGTCTGGCTAGGGGTTTTCTATTTTGCTTATTTTCTCAAAGAACCAGCTCCTGCTCTCATTGATTCTATTGTTTTATTCTTCTCGATTTTATTTAAGCCTGCTCTGATCTTTATTATGTCCATCTTCTACTGACTTTGGGCCTCATTTGTTCTGCTTTTTCTAGTTTTGTTAATTGTGAGTTTAGACTGTTCATATCGGATTTTTCTTCTTTCCTGAGGCAGGCCTGTATTGCAATATACTTCCCTCTTAGCACAGCCCTAGCTGCATCCCACAGATTTTGCATTGCTTGATCTGTTTTTATTTGGTCATTGATCCATTGATTATTTAGGAGCATGTTGTTAAACCTCCATGGGTTTGTGGGTCTTTTCATTTTCTTTAAGTAATTTATTTCTAGTTTCATACCTTTGTGGTCTGAGAAGCTGGTTGGTTCAATTTCAATATTTTTGTATTTACTGACATTCTTTTTTGTAGTCTAGTATATAATCTATTCTTGAAAATGTTCCATGTGCACCTGAGAAGAATGTGTACCCTGCAGCTTTTGGGTGGAGCATTCTGTAGATATCTGTTAGGTCCATCTGTTCTAATGTGTTGTTCAGTGCCTCTGTTTAATTACTTATTTTCTGTCTGGTTGATCTGTACTTTGGAGTGAGTGGTGTGTTGAAGTCTCCTAAAATGAATGCATTGCATTCTATTTCCATGTTCAATTCTGTTAGTATTTGTTTCACATATGTAGGTGCTCCTGTCTTCGGTGCATAGATATTTATAATGGTTAAATCCTCTTGTTGGACTGACCCCTTTATCATTATGTAATGTCCTCCTTTGCTCTTGTGGCTTTCTTTGTTTTGAAGTCCACATTGTCTGATACAAGTACTGTAACTCCTGCTTTTTTCTCCCTATTGTTTTCATGAAATATCTTTCTCTATCCTTTCACTTTTAGTCTGTGTATGTCTTTGGGTTTGAGGTGAGTCTCTTTTCAGTGGCATATAGATGGGTCATGCTTTTTCATCCATTCTATTGCCCTGTGTCTTTTGATTGGTGCATTCAGTCCATTTACATTTAGGGTGATTATCAATAGGGATGTACTTATTGCCATTGCAGGCTTTAGATTCATGGTTACCAAAGGTTCAAGGGAACCTTCCTTACTATCTAAGAGTCTAAGCCCACTTAGTGTGCTATTACAAACACAATATAAAGATTCATTTTTTCTCCTCCTTTTTCTTCCTCCTCCATTGTTTATATATTAAGTATCATATTCTGTACTCTTTGTCTATCCCTTAACCTACTTTGGGATAGTTGATTTAATTTTGCATTTGCTTAGTAATTAATTGTTCTGCTTTTTTAATGTGGTTTTATTACCTCTGGTGACAGCTATTTAGCCTTAGGAACTCTTCCATCTATAGCAGTCTATCCAAGATACACTGCAGAAACAGTTTGTGGGAGGTAAATACTCTCAGCTTTGGCTTATCTGGAAATTGTTTGATCCCTCCTTCAACATTAAATGATAATCTTTCCAGGTAGTGTATTCTTGCTTCTGCCTCATTGCATTAAATATATCATGCCACTCCTTTCTGGCCTGTAAGTTTTCTGCTGAGAAGTCTGATGATAGCCTGATGGGTTTTCCTCTGCATGTGATCTTTTCTCTCTCTCTGGCTTCTTTTAATATTTTGTCTTTATCCTTGAACTTTGCCATTTTAATTATTATATGTTTTGGTGTTGTCTTCCTTGGGTCCCTTGTGTTGGGAGATCTGTGCACCTCCATGGCCTGAGAGACTATCTCCTTCCTCAGATTGGGAAAGTTTTCAGCAATTACCTCCTCAAAGACACTTTCCCTTTTCCTCTCTCTTCTTCTTCTGATACCCCTGTAATACGAATATTGCTCCGGTTGGAATGGTCACACAGTTCTCTCAATATTCTTTCATTCCTAGAGATCTTTTTTCTGTGCCTCAGCTTCTTTGCATTCCTCTTCTTCAATTTTTTTTCATTTATCATCTCCTCCACCATATCTAATCTGCTTTTAAATCCCCACATTGTATTCCGTAATGAATGGATCTCTGTTCTGGATTTGTTCCTGCATTCTTGAGTATTTTGCTGTACCTACATGGATGTGTTTATGATTTTAAAAAAATCTCTTTTAGGAAGATTGATGAGTTCATTTTCACTTGACCTCTTTCTGGTGTTTTGGGGATTTTGGGTTGAACCAGTTTCCTTTGGCATTTCATATTTTTATGTATCACCCTCTAGGACCCTGAAGGCATACTCCCTGGAGTTACTTAGCCCATGGAGCAATGTCAGGGTCTCAGCAGGAGCGGTGCTGGTGACTGGGGGTTGGGAAGAGCTGTTTCCTGCTTCCTGGCTACTGTGCATTTGTCCACAGACAGACTAGTCAGCCGAACACACAGGTGTAACCCTCTATGCCTTGCATTTGTAGCTGCTGTAGGCAGGACCTCCCTCTGGATGGATTGACACCAGGACGGGGCAGCTGGTTTGTAAGCCAGTGTCAGCCTGCTGGAAGTTGCAGCAAGCTGCATTTCATGGTCGAAGGCCTCAGAGCTGTATAGCCAGCCGGGGGGATGGACTGCCTGAAGTTCTTGAGAAGTTCTTCTTCTGATACCCCTATAATACGAATATTTCATATAATACGAATATAATACGAAAAGGGCAGAGTGCACCTGGACAATTTTGTCTACCTATCCTTTTTCCTGAGCAGCAAGCCCTGTGCAATCCTTGCCCATTTAGTAGCCCTCTCACTGTTAGGAAGTCTCTCATACTGCCTGCCTTTCTTTTGTCCCAGAGCATCCGGATGTGAATCCCTGTTTTCCATAACAGCTGGAATCTCAGTCTGTGCAAGTATTCCTCTTGTCTTAACTTTCCAACCCCACTAATCTTGAGCACCATGCAATATAGGTTCTTGCTCCCACAGCAGATCTCCAGGGCTGGGTGTTCAGCGGTCCTAGGCCTCCACCCCATCTCCACTCCATTTCTCTTCCTTCTGCCAGTGAGCTGGGGTGGGAGAAGAGCATGGGTTCCCCCAGATCACGGCTTTGGTATGTTACATTTTTTGAGGTCTGTTCTTTTCTCCAGGTGTAAGCAGTCTGGTGCTGCCTTCTTTCCTGTTGATCTTTTAGGGTTAGTATTAACAATATTTTCATATTATATGTGGCTTTGGGAGGAGGCCTCTGTCTCACCTCTCACGTCATCATCTTTAATCTGATCTACCTGACTTTAACCACTGTTACATGATAAAACTATCAAGTTATCAGGATATAATTCCATATCTACTGGTTCCTGACTCAGCACTTGATATTTTACTTATTATATAAATATTTCTCCCTTTCCCCAGTTGACTTGCTAATTCTGGGGAACAGATACCCTAACATCAAAATGCCATCTTGGTTAATTTTGAAATAGTCACAAGTGAGAATAAACACATTAGTAAGACTGGTCAGCTACCTGTTTTTCCACCGCAGCCTGATGTTTCTTGATAAGTTGCTTCATTTTTGCAGCAAAGGTGTTACGCTGAGTTACAAGATCTTTCTCTAATCTGAGACGGTGCTCATCCATCTTAGCCTTAAACTTCTTTTCCACATTCATGAGCTGTTTCTGATGTTGCTGCATCATTCTCTTACAGCCAGACATTTGTAATCTGAGCTGAGTTTCCTGCTCATGTTCTGGCATTTCCCTTGTAACCTACAACAATGGAGAGGAAAGAATGAAGTAAAGCAAAACTTTTTCTTTCAAAACCATCTTAGACCAGTCTACTATCAACTAAGTAGGTAATTCATGTTTAAGATCCCAGTCAACAGCTTCTAATAAAATTTCATCTGAAAAAGCAGACAAGCTAGCTGGTTCTAAAATTTAAATGTGAATGTAAAGGACCTAGAATAGCCAAAATTTTGAGGGGGTATGAAAAGTTGGTAGATGTAAACTTCAGTAATCAAAACAGTGTGGTATTGGTATAAGGACAGGCTGAATAGAGCAAAGGAACACAGTAAAATCTGGAAACAGACCCACATATATTCAGTCAATTGATTTGCTACCAAAAAGTCAAGTTAATTCAAAGAGGAAAGGAAAGTGTTTTTAACAAATCCTGCTGTAACAACTGGTTCTCTGTATTCAAAATAAATAAATGCTTAATCATGCTATACACAGAAATTAATTTGAAAAGAGTCACTTGACCTAAACCTAAAATCCAGAATCACAGAGCAGAGGAATACACAGAATATTGTCATGACCTTGGGGTCAGCAAATATTTCTTGGGTAGGAAACAAAAAACACTGATTATAATGAAAAAAATGTACAAACTGGATTCTCGAATAGAGGCAAAATTCAGATAATGTAAGATTAATCATTTAAAGTGAACAATTCAGTAGCATTTAATATATTCATGATATTCTGCAACCACTGCCCCATTGTAAAGAAAAAATGTACAAACTGGATTCTTAGAGACAAAATTCACATAATGTATGATTAATCACTTAAAGTAAACAATTCAGTAGTATTTAGTATATTCATGATGTTCTGCAAGATTGCTCATATCTAGTTACAAAACATATATAATACTTCAGAAGAAAACCCTGTATGTTTTAAGCAGTTGCTCCCTAATCTCCCCTTCTGGTAACCACCAATCTATTTTCTGTCTATGGATTTACCTATTTTGGATGTTTCATATAACACGTGACCTGTTGTGTCTGGCTTCTTTCACCTAGCATGTTTCCAAGGTTCATCCACATTGTATAGGATGTAACAGTACTTCGTTTCTTTTTATAGCTGAATAATATTCCAGTGTATGCACATACCCTCATTTGTTTATCCATTTATTTGTTGCTGGACCTCTGTGTTGTTTCCACCTTTTGGCTTTTGTGAATACTGCTTTTATGAACATTGTGTATACGCATTTGTTTAAGTACCTGCTTTCAATTGTTTTGGGTATATATCCAGGAGTAGAATTGCTGAGTCACGGGGAAACGCTATGTTTAACTTTTTGAGAAATCATCAACTGTTTACCACAGCAGCTGACATTTTACATTCTTACCAGCAATATACAGCAGGAGTTCCAATTTCTCCACGTGCTCCCTAGTTGTTATTTTCCATCTTTGTTTTTGTTTTCCTCTTTTAATAGCTAGCTATCTAACAAAACAGCAGCAGACTCACAGAGTCCAAGAAGGGACTAGCAGTTACCAAAGGGAAAGGGGTGGGAAGGGTGGGTGGGAAGGGAGGGAGAAGAGGACTAAGGGGCACTATGATTAGTACACATAGTGTAGAGGGGGGAGACGGGGAAGGCTGTAATAGCACAGAGAAGACAAGCAGTGATTCTATAGCATCTTACTACACTAATGGACAGTGACTTCAATGGGGTGTTAGGTGGGAACTCAATAGTATGGGTGAATGTAGTAACCAGTGTTGCTCATGTGAAACCTTCATAAGATTGTATATCAATGATACCTTACCAACAACAACCAAAAAATAGCTGGCCATCCTAGTGGCTGTAAGGTGGTACTCATTGTAGTTTTGATTTGCGTTACCCTAATGACTAATTATATTGAGGATTTTTTCATGTGCGGTTGGCCATTTGTATCTATTTTTGGATAAATGTCTATTCAAGTTTTTAACACATTTTTAAAAATTGAGGTATAGTTTATATATTAATTTGAATAGGTTTTTGGTGGAGTCTTTAGGGCTTTTTTTATGTAGTATCAGGTCATCTCCAAACAATGACAATTTCACTTCTTCCTTACCAGTGTGGGTGCGTTTTATTTCTTTTTCTTGCCTGATAATGCAGCTAGGAGTTCCAATACTCTGTTGAATAAAAGTGTTCTGAGTAGGCATCCTTGTCTTATTTCTGCTTTTAGAGGCGAAGTTTTTAGCTTTTTCATGGTCTTTACTCATTTTTAGTGGGTTGTTTGAATTGGATTTTAAAACTAAACATTTTAATTTATCACAGCTGGAGAAAAAATATTTGCAGGACATATCTGAGATAAAATACCTGTATGTTACTTATGAAAGTCAAACATACATATGCCCTATGACTCAGCCATTTTATCCTATGTATTTGTCACAGAAATTAAAACATCATGTTCAAAGACATGTACATGTTTCTAGTATCTTAGTATGCTGATGGACAGTGACTGTACTGGGGTATGTGGTGGGGACTTGGTAATAGGGGGAGTCTAGTAACCATAGTGTTGCTCATGTAACTGTACATTAAAGACACCAAAATAATAAAATAAATAAATAAATAAATAAAAGTATTTTTTCATCTTCCACTTGCCCCTTAGCAACCTCTAATCTACTTTCTATGAATTTGCCTATTTTTGATATTTTGTATAAGTGGAATTCTAATAATATTTGTCCTGTTGTGTCTGGCTTATACCACTTAGCATTTTTTCAAGGTTCACTCACATTGTAGCATATATTAGAATGCCGTTCCTTTTCACAGCTGAATAATATTCCATTGTGTATATATATATTGTGCCAAGTAACTTTTGGTAATACTGAAAGCAGTGAAGTTAAAAAGGAAGCATTCCTATCAATTGTGAAAAGGAGTTACCTGACCTTCCAATGTTTTCAAGAAAATTTAAAATCTGACACGAGAAAGTGTAGCAAACATCCACATTTCCTAAACTGAGAAGTTGTAATTTTCTACAATTACACCCAGTTTTATTTTTAAAATGTAAACATTATGGAAAACGCAAAAATCACTTTTCATTATCATCCACCTTAAACCTTTCTCCACGTCCCAAAGGCAAGCATTATCATTAATATCATGTTGTATACTTACTATTTTTAAATACCTTCGTTTTCATCTAAGTAACTTCAAATAATACATTATATGGTATTTATTTATCCTAAGATTTAAAAAATATTCTTTTTGCATTCTCAAAACATGTCTCCTAAATGCAGACATTAAACTGGGAATTAAAAAGCCTTTTGCCATTTTAAAATAAGTTGCTTAAATTATGTTCCAAACTTCTGATACATCAAAGAAAAAAAACCCAAACTCTTAAACTAACCAGACTAGGAAAATTAGTTACCAAAGTTGAAATTTTTTCACTGAAATCCAAATACTCACAGGTCTTGAACGGATGGCAGAATCATTATACGTAATTGTTTCGATTCCCTCCATCACGTGTAGCTCATCCTTGTTATCTGAGGCATCCTGAAGAATGTCAACCCCACCGCTTTGACTCCTGGTCCTGTTGCACATACGGGGAACAGACTGATGACTTCCAATATTGTGCACTGCTCCTGTCTGTCCAACACCGTGATCTTGGTCCTGAGGGAAAAGAGTATTAGATTCAAATATCTTTATCTCCTGAATTCTTGATTATTAGCACCTAGCACACCGCTTGGCACACACAGTCTTCAGAATGTTAGTGGTCTATTTTGTGAAATTCCTTGTATTTGCCAACACCAGAAAGTTTATCAGTTGTTAGCTGACAGATTAAAAAAATGACCAAGTAAATACCAAAAAATCCCAACCAACTATGTGAAAAAGTGAATCAATTCAGAGTTATTTCCAAAGTGTAGTCTTTTCTCTAAAATTTTTGACATTACTTTGACGTCCATTTCTCCTACACATCTCATGGGGTATACACAGAGATGCTGCTCATTTCTCAATGATTCCAATTGTGAAAACAAACCCCAACCTTTTTTTTTAATCCTATAAACATCCCTTTTAGTTATTTTTTATTGAAGCCTTTTATATTTCTTTTCTTCTCAGAATATAGTCTTTAGCCTAAACTTCTTCACTAAGTAATTTAATATTAATTCCTATCTATTTTTATGTAAAATTAAAAATTGCATATATATTTAATCATAATTAGAAGACTGTTCTTCCCAATAAACCCGGCAAACTTTGGTATCTGGGCACCAATATTATAGTCTTACCATACCAAACCTCTTTAAGATAAGCAGAATAATAAATACAGACCCATGGTATATGGAGGATCTTTTCTTACATCCACAGCCTTAAAAAGTTGCTGTTATTCTAATGTTTAATGACATTAGAATTTTATTAATTTCACTTTACTAAAGCATTTCATATACCTAAAATAGCCCCAATTTTCTAGGGACTACTGTTAGAACTAAAAAAACATATGTAAGAAAGTCTTCTATTTTATAGTTTATTAATTATGTAGTGTTATGAAAAAGAAAAGTAACTACTACTCCTGTTTTCAGAATGCAGGGATCTTTCTCAATAGAAAGCAATAAAAAAGAATCAAAGCTTTGGCATTGGGACATGAGCAAAGAAGAAAACAGAAAATACTTAGACTAAAAAAGATAGCTCCACAAATCATAAGCTTTATATTTTCCTTTGAGGAAGTTCTGTAACATTTCTACTGCAAATTTGGAAACATGGCAACATGGAAACAACTTGGTCTCAAGAGTAATATATGAATCCGAACCCATATGCTTCTACAGTAAGTTAGTTAATCACCCTGAGCCTTACTTTACTCACCTACAAAATGAGTATTTTAGAACCGTGTAGAGGAATGAATCCCTATACACAACTGAAAAGAATGAAGTGTTCTTAGTAACAGAATAAGAATTCTTGGAAATTTTCCCCCCAGGATAAATTTAGCTAAGTCACATGTTTATTTTATTTATTTATTTATTTTTTAAAAAGCAAGAAATTTCCAACTTGATAAACATTCATCAAACATTACACAAAAGGCACTGGGGGAAAGGTTTATACAATAAACAAGATAAGGAGAATGGGTGGTAATGCTAATGACTTCTCTGTGAGCACCGTCAACTTCCAAAGCCTGTAATTTCAAATACTTCCAAAAGCGTGTCCCATGCCATCAGACAATCAGGCAAAAAAGTGTTCAGTAGACCAGAATTTTGAGAGGGACTAGATTAAATAAAAGTTGAACAGGTTTCTCTAATAAAAGACTTCACAGAGCTTTACTATGCTAATGTACACTACCAAGAGGTTGGTTTAAAGAATGCAAAACCTTTTTCTCCACCTTGGACCTTAGAGAATCACTGTGAAGACACAAACTGGAAACCACGGGTGTAAAAGATTCCTGGCAAGAGAAGTTACATAAGGAAAGAAGCCAATAAAGAGACCCCAATACTTGAGCCGTTTCTAAGTTATTACCTTTTCTTCCTGTGCTTCTTCTGCAGGCCCTTTATGTGCCTCCTGGGAAAGGACCTTCTTCATCTTTTGATTGCGCAGATCGTCCAGCATTCTTCTTTTTTCTTCCTTTGCCCTTTCAAGGAGATCTGTTAACACTGTTGTAGGGCGCTCCCGAAGAAGAAATGGGTGCTGGTTAAGAGTAGAAGGCAAAAGTCAAGTTGAGACCTATATATTTTTTCATTCAGAACAAATGAATCCCTTCCTGGACCCTAGAGTTACTATCCTAAATAATTATAGATAATGCATGTAATCTATAGTTATCTAATTCTGCTATGCTTTTTAATTCTTATATTTATAAAATTTAATTTACATGTATACACTCTGTGCCTACATAACTTCCCTTGTACTTTTCATGAAAACTTTGAACATGACACCTTTGTTGGCCAAATGAAAATACAGAGTTGAAATAATCAGAGTGTTAGTAAACATTAAGAATTAAGTCCAATAGAGCCCTAAGTAAATGCTTACAAATTCTTAGAACTGGTTTCATAGAGGAGACACTATCAGTTCTGAATTACGTTAGATTTCAACAGGAATGTATGTATTTACTGATGGTGAATTGCATAACATACTACTTGGGTATAATGGGTTCCTTTATGTTGCTTAAATGAAACTTCATAAAACACTAGCAGTTGATTAAAAGATATTATGTATTAGTGATTTTTACCATTAATATTTAATAAAGCTTAACATTATCCAATACAGAAAAGTAGAAAGAACAATTCTACTATAAGATTATCATTGTTACATTTGGTATTTTTTGGATATTTATTTCTTCTCAGAAATTTTCCTTGTATAGATTTTGTTTTGTAGTTAGCACACAGATTGCAGAAAGATGCCTTGTGCACTGGAGTTCATGAGATGATCTTGAATTCTTTTAAGACTTTTACCTCCTTTATTAGCTCAAATTTATTTCTTCCCTGAAGAGTTGTAACTATACATTATTCTCTTTTTATTGCTCTATTATGTTATTTGAACTCATAATGCCTACAGACTGTTTCTTCAAATGTTCATGCCAAAATTATATAACCATTATTCTAATTCTGGATAATTATTTTCAATTTTTCATTCTGAGATAAATAGCCCCATACAGTAAGTCACTTTTTTCCATTTTATTTTATTTTTCCTTATGACAGACTGCAACAGAAATGTGATTAGGCCAAAGGGAAGGATGCACTTGATAGATTCTTCCTATCACTTCCCATAATGTCAATATGCAAAATGGACCAGGTACATGAATACATATGCAGGTTTGGGGTCACCCAATGTCAAGTATCCACTCCTGGTGGGTTGGGTTATTACCAAAAGAGCTTCTTTTGCTTTCATTAGGCAAATGTAAGAAGCCAGTCACATTCTTCCTTTTCCTGAGCCTTAGCTTGGTATGTACCACTATTTATAATATTCGGTCTTTTTTATCTGAAAATAATATATCTTGTAATTCTAAGTTATTTAAAAGTTCTCTACAAATGGATCCTGCTTGTTTTTCACTTACATAATTCATAGCTATACTAAACCTTTTGTTGCTACTGTGAATACATAGTTTTTGGGCTTTTATTTGAGACTGTAAGTGTGCTTAGGGCCTAGAATTCCCTAAGTGTTACTGAAACTTTATACTGCTCTTCTACATATTGTGGTTGCAAATAACCCTACTGAATATGTACATGATCCTTTCAATAGCCTTGCATATTGAACTGCGTGTTGGTGAGAATAAACTGAACTTCTTTGAAATTCTAAAACATTCATGCTGAAAGTCTAATTTTCTAGTGAAAAATCCACAAAATTCCTTAGGGTCACAAAAAGATAGTCAACTGCTACTCACTAATGCTTTATCTAGATGTTTTAAGAACTATATTAAATTGAACAATACTATTATTGCTATTAATAAGATGTCAAACCTCTAAATGAAAACATTTTTGAGAACAGAAAGCATATACTAATAATTTATTTAAATTAGATAACCAAACCTATTGAAAAATGAATAGAATTCACATTACTTTTAAAATATTTTCATTGCTAAGTTAGAAAAACATATTTCTCAAAAGGAAACAAAAATGTGATATCCATTTTTAACAGTTCTTTTGAAATCTCTTTTCTCCCACAGTATTTATGTAAATGTATTACACATCATTTCTCTTCCTTTCATATTACTTTATATAGGACAGATCGATATATAATGTATGGTAGATACAAAAATTAAATCCAAAGTTAAACTATACTTTGCCACCTCTGAAATGACATTGTTCCACATGAGTTAAAATTTGTAGTTGTAACTCATGAATATATTCTTGCTCATATAAAAATCAAGTCATTTAGTACTACTATATTGAATATTTAACTATATATTCTATTCAGACATGGTAAAAGCAGTTAATTTTGAAAAACAAACGAAAAAACTTAGCAACTAAGAAAATTTCCAAGAAAGAATGGTATTACGAAATTAGTATTTTAGCAAAACCCAGTACAGCGTACTTAATACTGATTCAGAATCAAAGAAGAATAAAACACATTCTTTAAAATAATTTCTTAGGTGTACAAAACAGAGTATAACTGACCTTTAAAAGTTCTTTTGATGTAGAGCGATATTTAGGGATTTTCTGGAGGCAAGACTCTACAAAGTTGCGAAAAGAACTGGACCTATTGTAAAGGAAAGTATTAAGTGAACATATTGCTATTTCCTTTAAAAACACATCCACAAATCAAGGCATGTCCTTATGGGTGGGAGGGAGAATAGAAATCATAAAAAAAAAGCAGACACAATACACTATATATTTCATCATGTAAGTCTATAAAAAGCTATGCAAAGCAACTAATGAATCTTTACCATTTTCCAAAGATAGATTTGCACACATTATTTTAAAATCCTGCTCTCACATACTTAAGTATCACAACTCATTCTATGTTGCGGTAAATTAGGGAAGTCAATCATTTTCCTTTTTGCATTCAAATCTAAGATAAATTCTTCTTAATATTTCTTTTTCTTTTCTCTAGCCACGTCTATTTCTTGCTTGACCCTTGAATCATCTTCCATATAGCATGTTTCAGAACATCACGATATTTGTTTTGAAAAGAACATTTTTTTATACCTAAGTATTTAGTGTCCTTGAGCAAATGGACAAAAGTTCCAGAAAACAGTAAAAATGTTTTTAAAGATTAGAATTCTGTAACATACTATTACATAGTGTTACTGATGAGAGTTCAGTAAGGCAGTAAGTAAAAAATATTCCATCAATGTTTGTCATCAATATTCAAATAAGATTTAATTCTTTTATACAATAATTCTTTTTTGAATCCCAAAAGTATCAACCAGTGTAAAGACAGCCTGTGTTTCGTGTACTTATTATTCAGATGTACCATAATAAACTCTGAGCCAAGATTTCTTCAAAACATCTCTACAGAAGCAGCAAAGACCTGTGAACTTGCCTTAATAATGTAATGATAAAAAATAAATTATTGCTAATTTATGCATGTTACTTGTGAATTTTAAAGTATTTGTTAAGTATTTAAGTACCGTAGGTAGTCCCCTAGAAAGTTTCAAATGCTAGATACACCTGAAGACTTTCCCATTAAAATTTTCTATCACTGATAAAAATCCTTCTTTCCTAAAATTGTCCATCTGTTCTCAATAAACTTCTTTACATGAATAACAGTATTATCAAAGAAGCACTAGGAGATGCAACATCAAAGCACATTCTGAATAATAAATGATAACAATTAGAATCATCCAAAAATTATGAATTATCTGGTAATTCTGATAAATTATCAAATCATTTTTACCTAAGTTTTATACCATATCAATTATAAACCATTCCCCAATTAAATATCTGTACAGGTTGTGGCAATCTATATTTGCAGTTTTAAAATATGAATGTTTAAATCATGCTATTTATTATAAAATCAGGGTTGTATGTGTCACTAAGGTACAAAAAGTATATTACTTTTTATACAAAAGCCATACTTTTTGCTCCCATGTAGCATCATCTATCTTTTATTTCTGAACTGAGTCACATATATGCTATGAAAAGTAGAGATAATAAAGGACAACCATGATGTAAGGATAAAATAAAGCTATTTTAATATTTCTTCAGGTTGTATACACTTCACCTCATTGACATGAAATCATTTTGATAACATTAAGAAAAAGTATTTAAATTTTACCATGTTGAACAATATATCTCTCAGCCATACTTACCATTCATTAGACTGTAGTGTAGGGGGTTTATTTCTGGTAATGTGATATAAGGCACGCTTTGCATTCATAGCAAATAAAGGAGGCTTCCTTTCCGCTATAAAAGAAAGAAAACTTCCTGTTAAATATGGGCCTGTTATATAGGAGCATGGAAGCACTGTTAATTTTTTTTTTTAAATAAACCCCAACTTAGGAAAAAAGTTGCAAGTAGGGTTCAGAGAACTTATTTAAATGAGTCGATAGAGAGGAAATTGCCGCCCTGATGCACATCTCTAAATAGTGTATTTTTCCAATAAACAAGAACATTCTAAGAGAACCTAATACAGTCATTAAATCAGACCATTAATATGAATACATGACTATTATCTAATCTCAAGCTCCACTGTAGTTTCAATCAAATGTCCCAATAATGTCCTTTGTAGCAAAAATGACCTTTGATCATCTGCATCCTTAAAGGAAATTCTCCATTTTTTCTAAGTTTTGAACTTACATAAAATTGTTCATAAAATATCCCTATAATCCTTTCAATATGTGTAAAATCTGGAGTCATGTCCACTGTCATTCCTGATATTGGTTGTTTGTGTCTTCTTTCTGTTCAATCTAGCTAGAGGTTTATTAATTTCATTAATTTTCCCAAAGAACTAATTTGTGATCTCACTGATTTTCTCTATTGTTTTCACTTTCTATTTAATTGATTTCTGTTTTGATCTTTTCTGGGTCTCTTTGTTCTGTTTACTGTGGATTGAATTTGCCCTTCTTTTTCTAGTCTTAAGGTGACAGTTGAAGTCATGACCTTGACAATTCACAAGTATACAATTTTGACTCTCGAATATCCCTCAGTTTGGCTTTGTGCTGTTATTAAATTTAGTTTCCACATCTCTGGCAGGAATATCACAGAAGCAAGTGTCACGCTTTTCTCAGTGTATTCTATGATGATCCTATAGAACAGGTCCATGGTTTCAGATGTCTTGTCATTGAATGTGTTCACTTTGATCACTTAAGGCCATTCCACAAGGTTTCATGGTGAAGTTTCACTTTTTTCCTTTGTAATTATTAAGTATTTGTGAAAAGGTGCTTGAGTCTATATAAATATTCTGTTTTGCATAAAGATCACTTTATTCTCTTTATGTATAGATTTACATTCTTCATTTAATAATTTATAACCTGCTACTATCATTTATTTTGATGTTGAAATTCTTTCATTTTTGAGCAGCTGAGAATCTTTTTAAGCCGACTTCTGCCTTTCCGGCATGGGTCCATCATTCCCTGCTCAGCTCCTTGCTCTCTGGCCCACTAAGATGTTCCAGGATCATCTTATGCTTTCCCTACTGTAGACACGGCTCCAAGGAGCTGTGGCAGGCAGTGTGCTCACTGCTACTGCCCGTGTCACTTCTCTTAGATCCTGTCAGTGGACAAAGGAAGGGAACACACACGTCCCTCATGTATTTGTATTCATACTTGCACATTAAATATCTTTAGTTGTTTATTGAAAACAACTGAGTTCACTACAATATCTCAAATCCAATGCTATAGTACTATTTATTCGAGCCTTCTCTTTCCATTATTTGTAGCACCCTTCTCTGACAGTAAGAAACCTCACTCTCATTATCCTTAATATATTTGACGACTCGCCCCTGTACATAGCCAGTCTCCCATCTTGGCCACCACCCTTTCCCCTTTTCCCCATCAAGTTTTCAAACCCCATTCCCAGCCTGTCTACAGTGTGAATGGCCACTTCATCCACTCAGTTTCTGACACCCCATCTAAACTGGATCACTTTCTGCAGTGAGGCCCTCCTCATCAGCCCTCAGGAGGGAAGCCCCCTTCCTTTCAATCAGGCACTGCCACTGTGTCAGGTGACCCACCCCCAAATGTGGACGTGCTCCTTGGCCTCTGACACCCCATGCTGGGCTACTTCCAGGTCTGAATGCTTTGGTTACCCCACCACGACTCTGAATCTCCAAACTTGACTGCCGCCCTCCCTGGACAGGTTCTGCTTCCACATACACGGCATTCTGACTGCGGGAACTCCCTCCTCTCCTCACAGGACCCTGACACGCCACGCCGGGCTACCATGGCTCAGCAGGTGACATGGACACCTACTTTACACTGTCCTCCCAACAGCTTTAAGAATGAGTAGTTTGATCCAGGAAGGGGAAGGGATTACTGAACAAATTCTTAATGAATAAAATAACTCGTGTTTCTACTGTGATTTTTTAAGTATTCAAAAATTCTAAGTGGTGTACCATCAATATATCAAACCAGAGTGTGATTTTTGATCTGTCATTTACTATAAAGCTGAACATCTCTATTTAGTCAAAGAACACTGAACTTAGCTAAAAACCATAGAGATTTACTAAATCTAGACTGCGGTAGCCTTCAGTGGATTCAAAGGATATTTTCCATTTCAAATATTTTTTTAATTGAAGTATCATTGATATTCAATCTTATATTAGTTTCAAGTATACAACACAGTGGTTCTACAGTGACCCATATTGAAACCTCACTCCCACTACTGCAGTTACTGTCAACATAGGAAAATGTTACAGAAGCAGTGCTTATATTTTCCATGCTTTACTACTATCCCAGTGACCAACTTATGACTGAAAATTTTTGTGCCCTTTTATTGCCCTCACTCTCAACTACTCACCCCAGTCCCTCCCGCACAGTAACCTCTAGTCACTACTCAGTGTCTATAAGTCTACTGCTACTGTGTTCCTTTTGTTTTGTGTTTAGATTCCACAAATAAGTGAAATCATATGGCATTTTGTCTCTGCCTGACTTATTTCACTTAGCATAATACAGTTTAGGTTGATCCATGTTGTTGCAAATGGCAGGATTTCTTTTCTTCTTATGGCTGAATAATATTCCATTGTGTATATGTAATGTTTCCAGCACAATTATCATTTAAATATGAAGGAGGGATTAAACAATTCCCAGACAAGCAAAAGTTGAGGTAATTTGCCTCCCACAAACCACCTCTACAGGGTATCTTAGAGGAACTGCTGTAGATGGAAGCACTCCTAAAAGAGCACAGAAGAAAACACCCAACATATGAAGAATGAAGGAGGAGGAATAAGAAGGGAGAAAAATAATCATCAGACTGTGTTTATAATAGCTTAATAAGTGAGTTAAGTTAGACAGTAAGGTAGCAAAGAAGCTAACCTTGAACCTTTGGTAACCACGAATCTATAGCCTGCAATGGCAATAAGTACATACCACTCAATAATCACCCTAAATGTAAATGGACTGAATGCACCAATCAAAAGACATAGAGTAACAGAATGGATAAAAAAGCAAGACCCATCTATATGCTGCTTACAAGAGACGCACCTCAAACCCAAAGACATGCACAAACTAAAAGTCAAGGGATGGAAAAAGATATTTCATACAAACAACAGGGAGAAAAATGCAGGTGTTGCAATACTAGTATCAGACAAAATAGACTTCAAAACAAAGAAAGTAACAAGAGATAAAGAAGAACACTACATAATGATAAAGGACTCAGTCCAACAAGTGGATATAACCATTATAAACATATATGCACCCAATATAGGAGCACAAATATATGTGAAACAAATACTAACAGAATTAAGTGAGGAAAAAGAACGCAATGTATTCATTTTGGGAGACTTTAACACACCACTCACTCCAAAGGACAGATCCACCAGACAGAAAATAAGTAAGGATACAGAGGCACTGAACAACACACTAGAACAGGTGGACCTAATAGACATCTATAGAAATCTACATCCAAAAGCAACAGGATACACATTCTGCTCAAGTGCACATGGAATATTCTCCAGAATAGACCACATACTAGGCCACAAAAAGAGCCTCAGTAAATTCAAAAGATAGAAATCCCACCAACCAACTTTTCAGACCACAAAGGTATAAACTAGAAATAAATTGTACAAAGAAAGCAAAAAGGCTCACAAACACATGGAGGCTTAACAACATGTCCTAAATAATCAATGGATCAATGACCAAATCAAAATGGAGATCCAGCAATATATGGAAACAAATGACAACAACAACACTAAGCCCCAACTTCTGTGGGACACAGCAAAAGCAGTCTTAAGAGGAAAGTATATAGCAATCCAAGCATATTTAAAAAAGGAAGAGCAATCCCAAATGAATGGTCTAATGTCACAATTATCGAAATTGGAAAAAGAAGAACAGATGAGGCCTAAGGTCAGCAGAAGGAGGGACATAATAAAGATCAGAGAAGAAATAAATAAAATTGAGAAGAATAAAACAATAGCAAAAATCAATGAAACCAAGAGCTGGTTCTTCGAGAAAATAAACAAAATAGATAAGCCTCTAGCCAGACTTATTAAGAAGAAAAGAGAGTCAACACAAATCAACAGTATCAGAAACGAGAAAGGAAAAATCACGACGGACCCCACGGAAATGCAAAGAATTATTGGAGAATACTATGAAAACCTATATGCTAACAAGCTGGGAAACCTAGGAGAAATGGACAACTTCCTAGAAAAATACAACCTTCCAAGATTGACCCAGGAAGAAACAGAAAATCTAAACAGACCAATTACCAGCAACGAAATTGAAGCGGTAATCAAAAAACTACCAAAGAACAAAACCCCCGGGCCTGATGGATTTACCTCGGAATTTTATCAGACATACAGGGAAGACTTAATACCCATTCTCCTTAAAGTTTTCCAAAAAATAGAGGAGGAGGGGATACTCACAAACTCATTCTATGAAGCTAACATCACCCTAATACCAAAACCAGGCAAAGACCCCACCAAAAAAGAAAACTACAGACCAATATCCCTGATGAACGTAGATGCAAAAATACTCAACAAAATATTAGCAAACCGAATTCAAAAATACATCAAAAGGATCATACACCATGACCAAGTGGGATTCATCCCAGGGATGCAAGGATGGTACAACAGTCGAAAATCCATCAACATCATCCACCACATCAACAAAAAGAAGGATAAAACACATGATCATCTCCATAAATGCTGAAAAAGCATTCAACAAAATTCAACATCCATTCATGATAAAAACTCTGAACAAAATGGGCATAGAGGGCAAGTACCTCAACATAATAAAGGCCATATATGATTAAACCTCAGTTAACATCATACCAAATAGCGAGAGGCTGAAAGCTTTTCCTCTGAGGTCGGGAACAAGACAGGGATGTCCACTCTCCCCACTGTTATTCACCATAGTACTGGAGGTCCTAGCCATGGCAATTAGACAAAACAAAGATATACGAGGAACCAGATTGGTAAAGAAGAAGTTAAACTGTCATTATTTGCAGATAACATGATATTGTACATAAAAAACCCTAAAGACTCCACTCCAAAACTACTAGAACTAATATCGGAATTGAGCCAATTTGCAGGATACAAAATTAACACACAGAAATCTGTAGCTTTCTTATACACTAACAATGAACTAATAGAAAGAGAAATCAGGAAAACAATTCCATTCACAATAGCATCAAAAAGAATTAAATACCTAGGAATAAACCTAACCAAGGAAGAGAAAGACCCATACCCTGAAAACTACAAGACACTCTTAAGAGAAATTAAAGAGGAAACTAACAAAGGGAAACTCATCCCATGCTCCTAGCTAGGAAGAATTAATATCGTCAAAATGGCCATCCTGCCCAAAGCAATATACAGATTCAATGCAATCCCTATCAAATTACCAACAGCATTCTTCAATGAACTGGAACAAAAAGTTCAAAAATTTATATGGAACCACAAAAGACCCCGAATAGCCAAAGCAATCCTGAGAAGGAAGAATAAAGTGGGGGGGGAATCTCGCTCCCCAACTTCAAGCTCTACTACAAAGCCACAGTAATCAAGACAGTTTGGTACTGGCTCAAGAACAGAGCCACAGACCAGTGGAACAGAATAGAGACTCCAAGCATTAACCCAAGCATATATGGCCAACTAATATACGATAAAGGAGCCATGGACATACAATAGGGAAATGACAGTCTCTTCAACAGATGGTGCTGGCAAAACTGGGCAGCTACATGTAAGAGAATGAAATTGGATCACTGTCTAACCCCATACACAAAAGTAAATTCGAAAAGGATCAAAGACCTGAAGTCATGAAACCATAAAAGTCCTAGAGAAAAACATAGGCAAAAATCTCATGGACATAAACATGAGTGACTTCCTCATGCACATATCTACCTGGGCAAGGGAAACAAAAGCAAAAATGAACAAACGGGACTATATCAAGCTAAAAAAGCTTCTGTACAGCATAGGACACCATCAATAGAACAAAAAGGTATCCTACAGTATGGGAGAATATATTCATAAATGACATATCCAATAAAGGGTTGACATCCAAAATATGTAAAGAGCTCACACACCTCAACAAACAAAAAGCAAATAATCCAATTAAAAAATGGACAGAGGAGCTGAATAGACAGTTCCCCAAAGAAGAAATTCAGATGGCCAACAGACACATGAAAAGATGCTCCACATCGCTTGTCATCAGAGAAATGCAAATTAAAACCACAATGCGATATCACCTCACACCAGTAAGGATCACCATGATCAAAAAGATAAACAACAACAAATGTTGGCGAGGTTGTGGAGAAAGGGGAACCCTCCTACACTGCTGGTGGGAATGTAAATTATTTCAACCATTGTGGAAAGCAATATGTAGGTTCCTCAAAATCCTCAAAATAGAAATTTCATTTGCCCCAGGAATTCTCTTTCTAGGAATTTACCCTAAAAATGCAGCACTCCAGTTTGAAAAAGACATATGCACCCCTATGTTTATCACTGCACTATTTACAATAGCCAAGATATGGAAGCAACCTAAATGTCCATCAGTAGATGAATGGATAAAGAAGATGTGGTACATATAAACAATGGAATATTACTCAGCCATAAGGAAAAAACATATCCTACCATTTACAACAACATGGGTGGAGCTAGAGGGTATTATGCTCAGTGAAATAAGCCACGCGGAGAAAGACAAGTACCAAATGATTTCACTCATCTGTGGAGTATAAAAACAAAGGAAAACTGAAGGAGCAAAACAGCAGCAGAATCACAGAACCCAAGCATGGACTAATAATTACCAAAGGGAAAGGGACTGGGGAGGATGTGAGGGAAGGGAGGGATAAGGGCAGGGAAAAGGAAAGGAGGCATTACGATTAGCATGTAGAGTGTATGGGGGCAGGGGGAGGGCTGTGGAACACAGAGCAGACAAGTAGTGATTTTACAGCATCGTACTGTGATGGACAGTCACTGTGAAGGGGTATGAGCGGGGGGGACTTGGTGAAGGGGGGAGCCTAGTAAACATAATGCTCTTCATGTAATTGTAGATTAATGATACCAAAAAAAAAAAATCAAGCTATACAATAAGGTATGCAGCCTGATAATCTAATCCTCATACCTAACACAAAGTATTAAGTAACCTTAGTAGCGGTAAGTAATTCATGAATGCCTTAGAGACCCTTCATAGATGGTAAATCTATAACCACAGACATATTCTAGGTGTTTAACAAATACTCATTAAATATTAGACACAGATACCTCAAAATTAATACCACAGTAGAAACTATTTTAGACCTAATTTAATACAGCAAATATAATATACCTAAACTAACATATATATATACACAAATTGCCAAATAACCAAAGAGACAACCTTCATAGATTGATTGCTCCCCTTAAACACTGACATAAAAATAAAAATCTGTTATTTGGTACAGAAATTTAGGTAAAACATTGATCAAAACTTACTACACAGTAATAAAGAGCAATGCTTACCTATTTGAATACATGTTATCCCCAGAGACCATACATCTACTTTGCTATCATATGGTTCTTCATTCCTGCCTAAAATTATTTCTGGAGCTATCCTAAAACATAAAATGTTACTTAATGTTAAAAAAGAAAAGTAAAGTATACTATTCTTTAAAAACATAATGACCGTCCACATGGAGAATACCTGTGTGAATTCCAGATGACATGTCTGGACATAAGAAATCTTATAATGGGAAATAAATGCATTACGGGTTGTGAGGTAAATATTTACCGTTGCGTACACAGTGTTAGACTTATTCTCACCAGTTGTCATGATCATGTACCAGCATCCTGGAGGAAAGACTCCCCCGAGCACGGGTGCATTCTGCATCAGTTCAAGTTTGCAGATTGTAATATTGTATATCCTTTATGCCAGCGGTTCTCAAACATTTTGGTTTCAGCATCTTATTACAAAAGTCTAAATTTTGCTCGAAAGAGGGCATTTTGTCACTGGCACTTGTTTTCTTGAAGTAAACAATCTCACTACATTTAGCTGAGAAAAAATCTGCCACAATAAGCAACAATGAATAAGCAGTTTGTCAGTCTTTTTTGCAAATAGGAGTAGTGTTCTGTGATAAAAGTGGCTAGGACAGCCACCCATAACTAAATAAATCATACAATTATTAACTTTGGAGGCATCTTGGTTATAAAATGAAACGCTAATTCGCATCTTCAGCTAGACTCTAATGTTCTCACTGGTGCTTCACCTTATACTTCCTTTGTACTTGTTAAGCACAGACAAACATTTAGAACAGTTTCTGACTGCTCAACAAGATTGTCACCAGGCACATGTGTGTTCCTGTGTGTAAAAATACGTAAATATGTACATAGTGCTGTGTTCCTAATATACATATACAAATTAATACATATGTAACTTTCAATTGCCAATAATAGAGGGCTTCTAATGTGTTAAGATGTTGAAGTAAGCTTGGGAAGCCCTAAGTTCAACAAAGTTAAAAAAGTAGTTTTGTTTTTAATGCACAACTTTCTAGCTCCTTTCTAGTATCTAATATTGATCACTGATTTATAAAGAGGGGGACCATTAAGAAGCATTATTTGTCCAAAGAACCCCTTTTTTATACAGGGGAAGAGGATTCTATCTAAACAAGGGTTCTACATAAGAAATTTTTGGTCATACAGAACAGTAGTCTTCAAACCTTTTAATTTCTTACTTCCAATGAATTTATTAAAAGAATGTATCCACTTGTACATTTTTGAGTTGGTATCTAAATTTTATAAACTTAATAATTGCAAAGGATATAATGCACACATATGTATATTCATTATTTTGTATATGTGCTTTACAGATATTTACAACTTGGAGCTGAGGACCTCACTCATTCATTAAAAACACTGCTGTATAATATCCTAATTAGCAATCCCAGTCTGCACGGTCATATCAACCATTCAAATCAGAATTATTTTCTGTCAGGAAATGCGAAATTTCATTTTTCATTGTAAATAACATGTTAATGTGTCCTCACGACAAATGTCCCAGTTGTAAATGAGATAATTTGTGATTCACTAGAAAAGAAGATGGGTGGAAAGATAACTGGGGAAAAGAAAAAGTAAGGAGTAAAAGGAACTGAAGAGAGGTGACTATGAAGGCAGAAGGCCTAACTCTTGGTGTCCTAACTCTTCAATATTTCTGATGCTATATATTCTAGATGTTACATGTTCTCAGATTGTCCCTCTGGTGATGGTTTGAGGCTTTTAATTCTCAGAACAATGCATCACTCTACTCTTCAGGATGGGTGAGAAGCCTTTCTTTAACAAACTGGGAGTTGGGAGATTTGAAAGGTAGGTGGAAAAGAAGATGCAGTAGACCTAAGTCACTTCTCAACATATACAGAGAAAGGACATCTATGGAAGTTGAAGATGTGGAAAATTATACCCTTCAAACTTGCTGACATTAATATGGAATTATTTACGAATAAAATTAGATGATGTCTAGAAGTCACTTCAGATAACTGGAGGTGGGAGGGAGGGCAAGAAGGTCAAGTACACAGGGCAGCCAGGCCCTGGGGTAGTGCTGTTAGGCTGAGCTGACCGCTGTGTGAGCCTTCGTTATATTTTTGTCTATTTCCCTGTATACTTGAAATTCTCTACAATAAAAATGAAAACAAAAGTTCCTAATCAGCTACCAGTCTTCAGGTACTCTTATTCAGAAGATACTGACACACAGTAAGTGTGTATCTAAAGAAAATTTCCACTTAGCATTTCTATCTTCTCCCTTCATAAAGATTTAAATTTTTCACTCCTACCCCCAATAGATGATGTGGATGACAACAGGAAAGAAACGTAGAGGGGACAAATAATACAATAGGAGATACAAACGCAGCACTCCAAATCTGTATCTGAAACTACAGTGCTTAGTGTAATATCTAAAGCAGCACTGTATTTCCAGGAGAACCATAAAGCACCTGACAAAAGTAGAACCACACACTGCCTATTTCAATTATGAGGATGAATACCAGATAGGACTACGCTTACCAATATGGCGTTCCCACAAAAGACTTGGCAGAAGAGGCCATGGAAGCAAATCCAAAGTCAGCAAGTTTCACCTGGCCTCGTGTGGTCAGAAGGATATTTCCAGCTTTGATGTCTCTGCGTTTAAGGAACATAGAAAATTATTCGTCTTTCCTTTGTAAGATTATACTGAAAATGATAAAAATCATATAAAAATTTATAAAATAGGGAAGGAGAAATCAGAATAATTAAGGCCTTGGATAATCTCTCAGTTGGGATAATGAGAATTAAGATCCAAACTAACAAATGAGATACACAGAATTCCTATAAGTATATAGTAACAATTTTCTAAAAGAGAAGATAAAATAGCAGCAGAAACAGAAGAAAAAAATTAGGTAATTAATAGCACATACTCGATATTTGAGTACCTGTTTATTGGTACAAATAATGGTTTTAAAAATTTAGCTGAACATTCTTATATGACTGTAAGATTTCTGAGTATACCCTTAACAAGAAAATGGAAAAAAAAGAACCTGATGCCCCAACTTTTAAAAAATTACTCATATCAGTCCAAATTTTAGCATAGTTCTCCTACCTAAATATGAAATGAAAACTGAAACACATGGGTAAGGTAATATCAATGACCCCAAATTTACTTTTAAGCTCTTTTATAAATCAGCAATGTATATGTGAAGTAAGAAAATTATAATGGCATTGTATGCCCAATGGGCACCATAGAATTCAAAAAGAAAGAAATTTCTAAGCGCTTGTCAATTCATACTATATAGTATTATAATGGATATAATATTAAGTCAATCTATTTTCTTCCATTTGTTTTTTTAAAAAATGGAAGGTTCTTTGAAGTTGAGAAGACCTTAGGTTCTGCTTCCAACTCTTTCATTCTCTTATTTACTATGCATGTGGATTTCTCTTGGACCTTACTATCCTCATCTAAAAAACTGATAACCCATTAATTTGCAATGACTCTACTATACAAGTTTACTATGTATTGTCTGGTTCACATAGATAATTTTAAAAATGCTACCTTCCTTCTAAAAACAGACAAAACCAATACCAATGCTAAAAATGTAGTTTATGATAGTTTAATCTTTAAATTACTATCCATTATCAAGGATTATCTCAAAAGCATAGAGTGTTAAGTAGCTTTTACTTGTCTCTGTCATGGAATCAATGGAACAAATCTGGAATTATGAGTCACCAGGAGGACAAAAGATCTAAGTTAGTTCTAGTCTAATCTATCATGCTTCATGAGCTTTGAGAAGTGAGTCACAAATTGGGGCATCAGTTTATTCATCTGTAAAATGAAACAAGTAAGAATACATAATCCCTATCATCTTTTCCACTTCAAAAATTAAACTTTTTCTATAATTAAATTTCTATCACAAATCTATAAAGTGCACATACTTTGGAAAGCCCGGCAGCATGTGTAGAAAAAGATAAAAATTATTCTCAACAAAGAGATCAAATAAATTAGTATATTTATTTTAAGACATGGATAACCTAAAAAAATATGAATTTGTAAAACTCCAGAATACTTTTATTTAGCAAAAACCAACAAAGCTTTCAGGATTAATAAATTCTAGGTCTGATAAATTTGCTTATTAATATATGGTAATTTTTAAAGTACTTACCTATGGATCATGCCACGAGAATGTAAGTAGGCTAATCCCTGAAGAGCACCGTGTATAATTGCTGCTATTTCCATTTCTTGTAATGGCTTTTTGTGAACTTAAAATAAGATTTTATTTGAAAATAATTATTCTATAGAACACTTCTATTTTAAAATATATATACACATATCTAATATATGGGCAAATTAAAAAAAACTAACATTTAGCAAGAAGGAATTTTTTGCTTTCCAAGATAATAAAACAAAGCAATTGAACTTAATAAGTGCGCAGTTGTGCCTAGTTATTATAGTTCACAGCTAATTTTCCTCTAAGTTAACATTTAACAAGTATTTCATGATTATAAAAACAATGAAAGAGAAGCTTTCCCTTTTTATATTCCTACATATGTTCATTCTGAACAGAAGGAACAAATCAAGTTTAATGATAAAGAATGCAGAAAAATGCCTGTTAGATCATAATGAAAGAAAACTCATCTGTTATGCTAAAACATAGTATTTAATGAGGACAGTGCATACCACACTGAGGCTCTAGAATTTAGTACAATAAAATGAGAAAGTTAAAACTTTCCATTAACATTATTTAAAAAAATCTCTTAGTGAATGAATTCTCATTTTATTATACTAATACTTTTCTTTTCTTAATAAATAAAGGAAACTTACCTTTCAGCAAATCTACAACAGATCCTGAACAATATTCCATTACAAGCTACAGGGGGAAAATGATAAAAACATTAAAATACACTATTAAAATAAAAAGATTCCATATGAGATAAAATAAATTCACCAAGGAGATCAAGAAGATAGTTTGAAGTGAAACAAACTCTAGTTATCAATTACCTTTAAATATAAGTATACATTTTGGAACTTGTTAAATGCATACATGAAGTTAAGCCAATGCTACATTAATCTTCTATAATGCCAACATATAACTGCTTGTAGAAGATGTGTGTTTCATATAATTACTAATAAAGCTATAAAGGAATATACATATTCCATTAATATTAACCTATAGTAGCAATACTGGTATTGTTAGGAAGCAGAAAATCATCCTCTGGTACTATATACACAAAGTTTAGGTTATAGTTTAAATCTTTCCTATAAAGCAAACACAGAGCACCTCTTATGTGCCAGGTCTTTTATATATATTAACTAATTTAATACTCATAACCACCTTTGGAAGTAGGCCCTATTACCATCCTTGTTTTATAGATGGAGAAACTTGAAAGACAGAGAGGCAGCCTACCCTCTCTGTCACTGCTTTTTCTTTTACCACAGCCTCAAATTTAGGAGTACCATCACCATCAAATTAAACCAAACATTACAAATCTAAATAAATCTAAGTTCTGTATACTAAAATGATAGTCAGCTGTAGCTTATTAAAAATAAAAGGTCATTCCTGTTTAAAGAAAATTTAGCCTTTCTCTGAAAAGACATAATTACTATGCCTATACCGTTGTAAGATTACTACCTTATCTTAGTTTCAACAACGGAGCAAAATTAATTTCCATTTTCTGCAATAAAATGTCCCAATTTTCTACCTTTAATATTATTCAGCCAAAGAATCACAATCAGCTCAGATTTCACCAGGATTCACCAACAGTATTCCAACCAAGATCCTTGTGGTTAAATAGCTTACAATACATTTATGTCAAAAATAAAGGCTGATTTTCATCCTTTGATAGGATTGTTCTCAGCAAATGTTTGATAAAGCATTTGAAGAATGATACCGCTAACATACATCAGAACATTTTCCCGTGCACGTGACGGTCAGCTGAATCTCTGGAGTCAACCAGCAAAGGTTCTGTTATCTCTTACTGCCTAAGAATCTCAGGAAAAGCTGCTCCTCTTTTCTCAGTATGAGCTAACATTTCAAGGTGTTTGTGCGTGGCTTTACACAACTATTTTGGGACATTTTTGAATTAATTATAAACTAAACCTACTAAAATTACAGCAAGGGGAGAGCAGATACCTACCCATGCTCTGTGCTCACGTAAATAGCAGCCTTTGTATTCTACAATGTTGGGATGTTTTAAAGTTCGTAGGCACCTGACTTCCTTAATAATACCCTGCCATCTCTGTGGGGAGAAAAAAAAGAAAAAAGGAAAGAATTAGGAACAGTTGCCTTTCCTTAGAAAACTATATAAGTACAAAAGTAATTATTAGATTAAAAAGTTAACAAGAACATACAACTTTGCTTCATTTGTAATATTTAAATATCAAACTAATATATTTTAAAGAAATTACATTCATATAGTTTACAACTCAATAACATAAAATTCATTCCAGGTAGGACATATTTTTATTTTCATAAAATTTCAAAACTTCAACCTCCCCCTTATTTTTTTGCAGCTTTATTGTTGTATAATTTACATACCTTAAAGTTCAGCTGTTTTGTGTATGGCTTATATTGTCTACCAAATGTTATGTTTTTTCTGCTGTTTAAACTCAAATCAAGTAATTACCTAAATTCCTAAATGCACATATTCTAAAATACTAGTGAACACTTAGGTTATAACAGAGGGAAGTTCACAGAAAAACCAAGCAGCATGGAAACATTTTCCTACAGGATTTCCCGAAGAGCCTTCCCATTGATGCCTACTAGTAAATAACAGATAAACCTTCAGCAATAAAAGCTACTCTATGACAACTTCAGAAACTTAGGCCATATCCTAAATATAGTTACTTGTCCGAAGCAATCAGGGAACTCTGAAAATACAGGTACTTGGGTCCATACCCAGAGACTCTAGAGGCTTAGTAGATGTGGGATGGGAACTTGGAATCTGTTTTTTGTTCTTGTTTCAGTTTTTCCAAGCTTTACCGCTGACTTGTATCATATATCTAAAGGTAGGGGAACTAGAATACAGAACTTTAAAAAATGTTTTGCACTGGATTTTAAGATCCTATATCTCCTATGTTATTTCATAAGCCCTCAAGAAAATAGAGCAAGATATTCACAGTGTAAAATGTGTAAGCTGTAAAATGCCAACTTCAGAAAGTGTTTTATGGGCTTTACATTTCAAATTTGAGTGCTCTGGGAGGTAAACTCTCAAAACAAAACCAAGCTAAAACCTGTATTCTTCGAAGTAAAAAAAACTTCCAGGAAAGATACAATATTAGATGAGAGAAGGTAATGCCCTACGTGAAACTTTTTGTTCTAGGCATGACTAATTAAACAGACTCCAACACAAGTCTGCTATGAAAGCTGGTTTTAATATTATACTGTAGAATGGCAAATTAAATTTTAAAAAAAACTTGTAAAAATGGAGGTTTTTTAGGGCTTTTAGAAATTATTAAGAGTTTTTTTAGGTATCGACATAATGGAACAGTGATCAATCACAATAGTGTTACCATACCCATAAGTATAATTATCACAAAAAACAATATTTACCACAAAACAGAGATTACAGAAATGTAGAAAGCCAAAACCTTTAAAACTTAAAGACTGATCTAGCAGTTCTACCTCTGGGCATATACCCTAAAGTTTAAAAGCGGGAACTCAAAGAAATACTTGTGTACCTATGTGCACAGCAGCATTATTCACAATAACCAAGGGGTAGAAGCAACTAAGTGTCCATTTACAGATGGTAGATGGACAAAATGTGGTGTTTTTACACACACACACACACGGGAATATTATTCAGCTTTAAAAAGAAAGGTAATTCTGACACACTACAACATAGATGAACTTTGAGGACACTATATTAAGTGAAACAAGCCAGTCACAAAAGGACAAATGGTGCATAATTTCAATTACATGAGAAACCTAAAGTAGTCAAATTGATAGAGACAGAAAGTGGAGAGGTGATTTCCAAGGGCTGCGGGGAGGAGGGAATGAGATGTTACTGTTTGATGGGTGGAGAATATCACTTTTGCAAAATGAAAGAATTCTGGAGATGAATGGTGGTGATGGTTGCACAGCAATGTGAATGTCCTTAACACCACTGAACTTACACTTAAAGTGGTTAAGATGGTAAATTTGTTTTGTGTACTTTACCACAATTAAAAGTAAATAAATTTTTTAAAGAATTAAAGACAAAGAGAACAGACTTAGAAAGTAATTTTATAAACTTATGCAATTAAGGAAGAACTAATCAGAATACTGATGAACTAAAGTACAAGCAATACAGTATCAGTAATTTTATTTTTCAGATTATTACCCACTGCCTTATTTTTCAGACTTGATATATAGCTGCCGATGATTATTTGAAACAGCCGTTAAATAATTTCTCAACCATTAAAAATTTATATCCAGTATACTTACTGCCAAATGTACCTTATTCTAGTTTACTTTCTCAGACATGATAATCCCTCTATTATAGAATAATCTGCTAAACAATAATTTTAAAAATTTAACTCCTGTCAGCAGCACATATCTAAAAAAATTAAAAGTAAGGGACACAGTTGAGAGGTTTCTGGGATGTCAGGAATGCTGCTTATGGCTCTAGGTACAGGTTAAATGGGCACATTGAGTCTGTGGAAGGAAATTCACTGAGATAAACCTTAGTATTTGTATATTTTTCAACATTTTTTGAAAAAATTCCCACCTATCCCCAATTAAAAATGGTATGGCTTTCTTTAACATGCCAATACAAACATATATATTTCACTTACCTCCATAGCGTTCCTTCCACTAAAAGGTAGTCTCTTGATAGCCACCACATCATTGGTGTGCACATCTCGTGCCTAAAAAAGACAGAAGACCACTGTAAAAATTAACATTTATAAACTACCATGTCCAAAAAGATACCAAAACTGCTTTTAAAGAACATTAAAAACATAAGTAAATAGATAACAAAAAGCGTATCAAATTATCAAGGAGCTGGTACTTTAGAAATAAAAATAATGCATGTATATCTTTGAATGAGCTAGTTGAGAGAAAAAATATAGAAATTTGAATAGAACTATAAACAAACAAAAATGACTAGTACAATCTATGGTAGGCCTGTAAATGTCAAAATTTCAATGAAATGGACAATTCTCTAGGAAAGAACTACTAAAATTGATCTAGAGAAGAAAATTTGAGTAAAACAGTGGTGGAAGATTGAAAAGAATACTAATCATCTTTAAAATAGTTGTGAGTGAAACAGTTTCACCAGAGGAACTTCCCAGGATAAAAGGGGAGGAAAGGAAAGCTATCCCATTAATTGTAAGGAGGCAGTCTAACCCAACAACTAAACCATCACAAGCAGCACAAAATAGAAAGTTAGGTACCAATCTGACTTATAAATGTAGGCAAGGGAACTCTAAATAAAATTTTAAAACCAAATATTATAGGGCATTAAAAGAATATTTCATTTGGATAAAATATATTACCACAGAAATGCAAACTTTTGATACAGGAAAACATTTCATAATTTGCCATATTTTTTTACCAATCAAAGGGGAAAAATATATACTTATACATATAAATGCTTAATAAATGCTGAAAATGCAGAAAGAGCCCAACTCTACATGTATTTAATGCAGGGAAGACCAAACTCTTAGAAAACCCACACGGGAAAGGTAATTGCTCCACATGATAAATCATGTCTATTGTAAACAACTATTAACTAGAATTAAGACAAGACAGCTAAAATGCTGTCACCATTACTATTTACCACTGCTGTGGAATTTTGATAAAAAAATAAAAGCATAACAGAAACATGAAAGTTGACCCTTCAGAAAGTAAGAGCCAAATTCTCATTATGAGTTTTAAGAAAAAAAGATGATATATAAAGTAGGCACAAGAGGATAGCTGCAGAACATTTCATATGAGTTCAGTAAGAAGGGTTCATCATCTCTAGTCATCTGTGGAAGAATTCATCTTCAATTCAGTCTTTAATGAATTCCCAAAGATAAAATGTTTTAAAATTAGATTATGGTGATGGCTACAAAAATCTAACTTACTAAAAATCTATGAAATGCACACAGAATTGGTGAACTGAGAGTATGTAACTTAAATCTAAAAAAAGCTGTTAAAAAATTAGACAAGCAGGTATGTAAATTATACCTAAATAGAGTTCCTTAAAATATATATATTTATATTATTTTAAGTGGGTCCTTGGAACAACTAATGACCTTCCAATTTCAATTACTAGCAGACTGGTTAAGGAAAACGTGCATCACTTAACATAGTGGGTGAAGTGGATCTATCTGCATAAGATCTTGAATATGAATTTATTTTTCCAGAATGTTCTCTACTCATCAACTTGTGAGCCCCTTGATTTTAGTCAATAGGTCTAAGCAGCTATATTCTTTTCTAACAGTTTTAATGAGATATAATTTACATAGCACACATTTCACCCATTTGAATGTGTGTAATTCTATAGCTTTTAGTACACTGACAGATGTATGGCAATACTGATCGATATGACAGATATATGCAATTTACCGATAACTACAATTTTAGAACTTTCATTACCTTAAAAAGAAACTCCAAATTGTTTCATTTAAAAATGGTTAAAATGGTAAATTTTATATTATGTGTACCTTACCTCAAATTTTTTCCCCATTAAAAAAAAGAAAAAGGAAACCCCACACCCTTTACCTATCACTCTCCTATCTTTAGCTATCACTCTGCTATCCCTATTCCTCACCCCTTCAGCCCTAAGGAACAGCTAATCTCCTTTCTGTGTCTCTGGAGATGTGCCCATTCTGTACACTTTGGAACCATATAATATATGTTCTTTTGTGACTGGTTTCTTTCACTTAGTATAATGTTTTCAAGATTTGAGACCAGTGAATGTTGAGCATCTTTTTATGTGCTTTCTGGCCATTTGTACATCTTTGGAGAAATGTCAATTCAGATCCTTTGCCCGTTTAAAAATTTGGGTTGCCTTTTTTTTATTGAGTTGTAAGAGTTATTTATATATTCTAGACACAAGTCCCTTAGCAGACATATGATTTACAAATAATTTCTCCTATTCTATTGTTGCCTTTTCAGTTTTGAAGCATAGAAGTTTTACATTTTGATCAAATCCAATATCTATGCTGTTCTTTTGTTCATGCTTTTGTTGTCATTTCTAAGAATCCTTTGACAAAACCAGGGTCATGCAGTTTTACCCTAAGAGTTTTATAATTTTAATGTTCACATATGGTATGAGGTAAGGGTCCAATTTCATTGCTCTGCTAAAGACCTGCATTTCTAATTAACACAAGATAAAGTTCAAAAGTGGGTATACTAAATGCAGTGTGGTCACCTGGAGTAGATTCCAGAACAGAAAAGAGCACAAAGACTGGGAAAATCTGAATAAAGTGTGTTGTTTAGTTCATAGTATCAGTGTATCAATGTTGATTTCTTAGTTTTGATAAAGATTCTGTGGTTATGAAACTTGTAAACTTTAAAGGATCTGGGTGAAGATTATAGGGTAAACTCTATTATTATTGCAAAATCTGCAGCTCTAGTATTACTTTACAATAGTAAGTTAAAGTGATTCTAATTTATTAAAATCCAAACTCATTAGTAATGATGATTACATTAAAATTAAATCAGATTAAGATGAGATTACTTTTGCCTATCACACACACACACACAAAAACCAACAGAAAAATATTTAATGTCCACAGTCATGTTTCTCTGTCCCTTCAGGATTACGAGTTGTGCTTACTTACCATGTCTTCTTCATCTCCTCTAATCTGGAACAATTTCCTCAACTCTTCCTTGTCTTTTATGACACTGGCATTTTTTGAGACTACACAGCAGTACTTACCTTACTAAATTTGTGTTTGTCTGAAGCTTCTTCAAGATTAGATTCTGGTTACATATCTCTGGCTGAAATACTACATGAGTAATAGTGTGTCCTTTTCAGGGTATCATATCTGGACGCATACAATGTCTGTTCATCACTGGTTACAAATTTTCATCACCCACTCAAGGTGTTTGACTGTTTCTTTCCAATGTATATAGTTATAACCACTGTTTCCTACTTTGCATCTAACAAGCAATCTGTGGAGAGATACTTTTAAACTATATAAATATTCTGCTCATCAAACTTTCCCCCTAGGTTTAGCAACCACTGAAGATTCTAGCCCCAAACAATCTTTGCAATGATGATTTCAAAATGCTGGTTTTTCCCAACTCTACCATTCCTTTCACATTTATCAGTCAGCATTCTATTATAAAGAAAAGCCCTCCCTTTCTAACTACCTATCCATCCTATATCTGTCATGGAAATTAGGAATTCCTATTTTATTCAATGGGTTATAATAAATAGATGTCTATATTGATGCTGAAATTGTTCCAGATGGGGCCAGTGGGAGCATCTTCAAGCTGGTTCTAGCATCCTCTTGAAAGGTCCTATTTTTCATTTTAAAAGCATTTTTTAAATTTCTGGTTCAAGTTATTCTAAAGCTTATCTTTTATGATCCTTGTCCCCACAGTAGAATGAACCATTACTGCAAGAGCTCTTGATCCATGTAGTGAGGAATCCAAGATCTGAGTGCTCAGTGTGCTGCTTGCTACTAGGATATCAATGCAACTAGGATCTTACAGAAGAGAGAGCTGGGAAATGCATATGTCATGTAATTAGTTCATGTTAATGCCACAAATTCCTACCCAATACCTATCCAGTCCCACGTATTTCTTCCTTACATTTGCCAATTTCCTATTTCTATCATTCTTTTCAGTTAGGATCTGAGTCCAAAATGACATCAAAATTATTCACTGCTCAATATTTTAACACACAGTTTCAGAACTGTCACACCCATACCAATATGAAACAAGTTTACGGAGAAAAGTTCAAGATTTGTTTGCAGTTTCCTCTTCCCAACCAGACAGAGTGTATACACTTAAAATACTGTGTATGGAAGTTACTTGTATTAGTTTTGGTTTTTACTCCAATGTGGTTATAGCCCAAATACAGTTGGATTCATTGTTCCTGCTTGCCTATTATTGACTCTCCCCATACATAATGACTTAACTTTAACTTTTAAATATACTAAATATTTATTATCAAAAGAGGTAAAACAAGTTATCATTCTATCCTCTTTCTACTTCTTTCTATTCCCCACAACTATCACCATTCTGTATCTTGAATTGTTGGTTGTATGGCATATAACTTGTCTAATTTCATCAAACTGTACATTTAACATATCTGCATTTACTGTATATAAGTTACACTTTAATAAAATAAGTCAACTAAAAAATACTACCGACACACATTGAATGGCTAAATGACAGGGATTTTTTCAACAGGGTTCTCTTATTGGGCCCATTTCTAAGAGTCTGTATATTTTTTTCCTTTTTTATTCTATATTTCTCCACAGTAGTATTAAGGAGAACAATGGGAGAAGCTTACATTTAGACAAAACTGTAACACAGAAAAAAGGTTGTTTATGAAATACCTGTTTTCTGAGTGCCTCTTCCCTTATACTGTGTCCAATCCAGAAATCAAACAAACATAACCTACATCACACACACACATAAAGCATGTGTAGACAAAAAGATTCTGCAAGGATGTTTATCTAAATGTTAACAGCAGCCGTCTTTGGGTCAGAAAATTGTAGAGGGAGTTTCTACTACCTTATTTTTACCTCTAATTTACAAATGGGAAATAAGCAAAAACTTCAAATTGTTAAGAATTTGGAACACATTTTCTCTTTTATTCTTAAGGTACCCATTAAAATGAAAAAACTAAATCTGTAATACTACCAAAACATTAAACATCTATACAAAACTTGTTGCTGAGAAAAAAAAAAGCAATCTTAATAGGAAGAAATAATGAATGAATAATAATGAAATGTGTGTATGGGACTTTACGTAAGTCAGTGTTTTTTGCAATATTTGATTCAATAACAATGTAAGTCATAAAACTGCTAAAGTAGTGTAAACAATGTGGAAATTAAAGCCGAATATCTTTCCCATTTTTTTCAATGATCTAAGAAGTTCAATAAATAAAATGATCTCTTTTTATATACACCTAATGCAAGTGACTATAAAATAGACTATTGCCTATGTCTTTTTGTATTACTGAATTTTACTCTGCCAGGACTGGATATTAAATAAATGGTGGTCACTGACATTAAGCCTTTAACACTTACAAAGAACACTGCTCCAAAGCCTCCCCCGCCAACTTTTCTGAGATCTGTGAAGCACTTCTCTGGATCTTCTTTGGAGAAGAGTTCTGCAATCTCAGGGTCCTTCAGGCTCTGTGCTTGGATAGTTGATGACATCATGTTGGGCAATCAGCTGTCTGATTCTAGTTTTATAATGCTCTCCCAATCCTTGGTAAATCAATATGAATGGAGCCACGTTAGCATAAACAATTGTAGAGAAATAAGAAAAGAAAAAAGGAAAAGCAAAAGTTGCTAAGAATAATTAGTATATCATTTTCTGACTGCATATATAAAATTATCTTAGATGTGGAATTTCACTGAAAAAGTGTTGCCTACCAGTGCAGGGCTCTTAAACCTAGCTCATCATCACAATCACCTGAGCTGCTTTAAAAAAAAGATTCCCTCTATACATAGTATGTAAGTACATACTATACATACACTTCTAAAAATTAGATAAATCTGTATGTACTGGAAGGCTTTCTGTATCAGTACTCAAAGATTTATCTAACTCTGATGCAATAAGCTCATCAGCAAAAGAGATAATACAGTAGGAAGACCATTAAAAACATGCCCAACAACTCAAAATGTACCCATAATATGTTTCTAACAACAGGAAGATTCCCATTTATTAATGACCTTCAAATGCAAGAAAATAGATAATAGACTTATTTCAGTAAGATTTCTTTTCCTTTCAGATACCACATGGCAGTGTTTAATCAACTCTAACACAGACATTCCTAAGAAAAATGCAAAGGGAGAAAATAATGAATTTAAGATAAATAGATAACTGTTTCCTCCATAACCTGATTCATATTAAAATATGGCCTTATCAAATCTGCTTCATTATGTAAGTAGATACACTACAGAATTCCCTGGTGGTTCTGGTATCAGTTCTTTTATATCAGATTACCAAATTTCAAAAACGGCTGCTATAAATGAGAGGCTTCAGAAACTGGTTCTAGAATGACACTGCCTAGATAGGAAACCTTACAACAATTATTTACCAACGATGAACTTGGGTAGCCTCATTTTCCTAGTCTATAAAATGAAAGAAATAACCTACCTCCTGGAGTAGCTGTGAGGGTTAAGTGAGTTAATAAATGTTAAGTGTAGACTAGTACTCAGGAACAGTAAGCAGTACATTAAATGTTAGTTATCATGATTTCCTCAAATATACCAATTAAAATTAAAAACTCCAAAAATTTATTTCCTTAAACTCATAAGGGAAAATAAAGCTCTAGCCAGTTTTTTCCATGCCCAAATCATATTTAAAAATTTTTTTGAATGTTTCTAATTTTATTAATTTCAAAATTTTTTTAAATGACAGAGAATTTCTTAAGCTTGTCTCATTTTTAGTGAAGTCAACTGAACAAATTATAATGCTTGTTATTAAATTTCTAACTACATAAAACACATTTACATATCTTTTGCTCTTCCCTAAATTAATACTACATTGCACTAAAATTCAAATTACTGGTTTGTATTCCTTTTCTAACATTTTCAAGGCCACACCATATTCTTCACTTTTACCAATCACTCTGCTCTGGAAGTTAGTTCCCTGGAACAATGCTTCAATTACAATTCTTCCAAGAATACGTGACCACAGGAAAGTCATTTAACTTATCACTCCTAAAATGAGGAGATCGAACTAAATTCTATATTGTTTTCCTATTCAACTTACACACCTGCAAAAACAAAAAGCCTTCTATGTACCTAAGACCTTATTTAAGAACTTTGAATTATCAAATTATAGTACTGTTATTACAAGCATGGCTTTACATAACATTTTGTAAAAATTATGAAAAGAGAGAAAAAACACTGCAAAAATGAATACACCCTTAGAAACTTGTGGAACAGTATCATATTGTCTAAATTTCACATTAGGGTGTTATATAAAGGAAAAGAAAATTTTATTTCTTTAGAAAAAGAATTCTTACTAAAAGCAGAAAAGATCCCAGATTTGACAAAAACATAAATTTAGAGATTGAAGATGCTCAGCAAGCCTCAAACAGAGCAAATTCAAAGAGTTTAGGCCCAATAAGGTGAAAACTTCAAAACAATAACAAACACTTAGGTCTGTTAAGGCCTAAACATGTCATAATGCTAAAAAGCAAAGATAAGTGAAAATTTGAATGATCAAAGAATTCTCATAAAATAAAATGGAGGACACAGAATGTTCAATAATATCTTTAAAGTGAGGAAAGCAAAGAAGTGCCAACCCAGAAGAGAATCCTTTATCTAAGCAAAAGTTTTGTGGAATGAATGCAAAAATAATAGAGAGAGAGAAAGAGATAGAGAGAGAGAGAAAGAGAGAGAGAGAGAGAGAGAGAGACTTAGATGATGGAAACGTAAGAGAATCTGATGTCCATTAAGGGAAATGTAAAATGTAAACAAAAGAAAGCTAAAGGCTATATTAATAGCAGACAAAATATTCAGAGCTTCAGAGCTAGGAAAATTACAAGAAGTAAAGAGGGACATTACATAATGTTATGATTCCATTCATCAAATTCTAAATGTATACTCACCTGACAAAAGAGCTTCAAATTACACAAAGCAAAAATTGATACAACTGAAAAGAGAAAAGTCTGTAACTAGAACACCACCACCACAGACCAACACTACCAACCAACAGGTCCTAGTGACATTCCAGTATGCAGCCTGGCCACAGAATGCACATTCTTCTCAAGGGTGCATTATGACATACACTGTGAGATCATATACCGGGTCATAAAACTAAACTTAACAAGTGAAAAAATTTCAATTCATACAAAATGTTTTCTGATAAGAGGGTAATAAACTTAAAATCAGTAACAAAACAGTTTTAAAAAAAACAGGGCCTCAAGTCTGGAAATTAAATACACCTCAAGGTAACCCATGGGTCAATAAAGACATTTCAAGGGCAAAGAGAAAATAATAAGAATTGTGTGGAAATAGAAATATAACATGAAGTTTATAGGATTCTTACACAGAAATTAAGGCACTTGATCATAGTAGAAAGAAAACTCCAATGAATAATCTAAGCTCCCATCTTAAAAATATAGAAAGTGAAAAGCAAATAACACCAAAGCTAAATATAGAAGGAAATACTAAAGAACAGAATGGAAATCAATGAAACTAGACAACAAAATCAGTAAAATCAAAAGCTAGTTCTTTGCAGGGAAAAAAAAGTCAATAAAAAAGAAAGAACTCTGCCAAGCTAACCAAAGAAAACAAGAGCAAATTACCCAAAAGAGGGCATATCACTATATTCCTAAAGACATTAAAAGGATAAGGAAATACAATAAACAGCTCTAAACTCATAAATTTGACAAAATAGCTGAAATAGGCAAATTACTTGGTAGTGGTACTTATAAAATACCAAAACTCACTCAAGAATAGAGAGCTGCCTCTTCCAACCAGATGACAAACTGTAGCAGCTCAGACCTCAAGGAGGCACCGGCCTCCACTGTCTCAGCCCCTGCAGATGGCCCTCAGTGCACTGCTGACAAAAAGAACAAGGCACAGTGACAGTACATGTGTCTGGGGCTGGAGGCCCAGCAGGGTGCATGGCACGCACTGTGGCGCAGGCTGGAGAGCTGGCTGAGCTGAGCGGGTAAGCTGTCGCTGGGCAGTGTGGCATCCTCAGAGGGGGCCGTGCCTAACGGGGTTTACCCGCTGCTCAACACTGCCCATGGAGCAGTGAGGCCGACGGTGTTCAGCACACCTCTAGTGGACTTCCTGATTGCAGCTGGAGGATTCCACATCTCTATTCCCAGATGTAATGACTGGATACTGCCTGAACCATGCTGGCTTTGGTTTTATTTGTTCTATTTATTTGGTTTCAAATAATAGAGAGAAAGGCCTTGAACACACATGGAATTCAGCTCATCTCCCTAGCTGCCCATAAATTCATCTCAGATATTGCCCACGATGCTCTGCGGCACCACAAAATGAAGGGAGTACACTTAACCATGGAGGAGTTGACCGCTGCCCTCAGTGAGTACAACATCAGTGTAAAGAAGCCACACTACTGACAGGATTGGTTTGCAGATGGCAGCGTGAGAGGTGAGACAGAGGCCTCCTCCCAAAACCACATATAGTATGAAAATATAATTAACACGACTAATCCTGAAAGAGCAACAGGAAAGAAGGGTCTCTAGGAATGGAAGAATATTGAGAGAATTGTGTGACCCATCCAAACAGAACAACATTCATATTAGAGTGGTACCAGAGGAAGAAGAGAGTGAAAAAGTCAAAGTGTGTCTTTGAGGAGGTAATTTCTGAAAACTTCCCCAATCTCAGGAAGGAGATAGTCTCTCAGGCTGTGGAGGTGCGCAGATTGCACAGATCTCTGAACACAAGGGCCCAAGGAAGACCACACCAAAACGTGTACTAATTAAAATGGCAAAGATCAAGGATAAGGATAGACTATTAAAAGCAGCCAGAGAGAGTAAACAGATCACACACAAAGGAAAGCCCATCAGGCTGTCATCAGCCTTCCCAGCAGAAACCTTACAGACCAGAAGGGAGTGGCATGATATATTTAATGCAATGAAGCAGAAGGGCCTCGAACCAAGAATACTCTACCTGGCAAGGTTATCATTTAAATTTGAAGGAGGGATTAAACAATTTCCAGATAAGCAAAAGCTGAGAGAATTTACCTCCCACAAACCATCTCTACAGTGTATTCTGGAGGGACTCCTATAGATGGAAGTGTTCCTAGGGTTAAATAGCTGTCACCAGAGGCAATAAAAATGTATAGAGAAAGAGTACAGAATATGATACCCAATATATAAAGAATGGAGGAGGAAAAAAAGAAGATATTAAAAAAAAAAAGAACCTTTAGCTTGTGTTTGTAATAGGTAACTAAGTGAGTTAAATTAGACTCTTAGATAGTGAGGATGTTACCCTTGAACATTGGATCACCACAAATCTAAAGCCTGCAATGGCAATAAGTACATACCTATCCATAATCACCCTAAATGTAAATGGTCTGAATGCACCTATACAAACATGACTCAGAAATGACACGATCATATTCAAAATGGCCAGAACAAAATCCAAAATTTACTGTACATGCTAAAACAAGCAACACACACATACCCGCACCAATGGAGAATGTGACAAATTGTCAAGGAAAAGAAGGGACAGATGCCTATTTTGAGATGCCTCATGATGGAATTATCACATAGACTTTAAAGCAGCTATTATAGCCATATTAAATATGGTAATGCTTAACACTCTTAAAAAATTGGAAAGACTAAAGTTCTTAGGCAAAAAAGAAACACTATAAAAAAAGATCCACATCGAGAAATTTGGAACTGAAAAATATAATTACCAAAAATTACAAAAGAAATTACATGGGCTCAACCAGTGAACAGAGATGATAGAAGGGTCTGTAAACGTGAAGATAATGAAGATAACAGAGTAGTAGAAATTATCTCCACTGAAGAAAAGACAGGAAAAAATTTTGGAAAGAATGAATGCATCCTTAGAAACTTGTGGGACAGTGTCAAACTGTCTAAATTTCACATTATAGGTGTTCTATAAAAGAAAAGAAAATCTTATTTTTTAGATAAAAGAATTCTTACTAAGAGTAGAAAAGATCTCAGCTTTGACAAAAATGTAAATTTAGATATTCAATATGCTCAGGAAGCCCCAAACAGAGCAAATTCAAAGAGTTTAGGCCTAATAAGGTGTAAACTCAAAATGAGTAACAAACAGGCCTGATAAGCCTAAATGTCATAATGCTAAAAAGAAAGATAAACTAAAATTTGAATGATCACAGAATTCTCATAAAATACAATGGAGGCCACAGAATGTTCAATAGTATCTTTAAAGTGAGGAAAGAAAAGAACTGCCAACCCAGAAGAGAATCCTTTATCTAAGCAAAAGTTTTGTGGAACGAATGCAAAAATAGTAGAGAGGGAGAGAGAGAGAGAGAGACTTAGATGATGGAAAGCTAAGAGAATCTGACCTTCATTAAGGGAAATGTAAAATATAAACAAAAGAAAGCTAAAGGCTATATTAATACCAGACAAAATATTCAGACCTTCAGAGCTAGGAAAATTACAAGGAGTAAAGAGGGACATTGCATAATGTTATGATTTCATTCATCAAATTCTAAATGTATACTCACCTGACAAAAGAGCTTCAAATTACACGAAGGAAAAATTGATACAACTGAAAAGAGAAAAGTCTGTAACTAGAACACCACCACCACAGACCAACGCTACCAACCAACAGGTCCTAGTGACATTCCAGTGTGCAGCCTGGCCACAGAATGTACATTCTTCCCAAGTGTGCATTATGACATACACTGTGAGATCATATACCGGGTCATAAAGCTAATCTTAACAAGTGAAAAATTTCAATTCACACAAAATGTTTTCTGATAAGAAGGTAATAAACTTAAAATCAGTAACAAAATAGTTAAAAATATTCCTCAAAAAGTTAAAAATAGAACTACCATATGATCCAGCAATCTCACTTCTGGGATTATAGCTGAAGGAAATGAAATACCCATCTTTGAGAGATAGCCATACTCCCATGTTTCTGAAGGATCATTTACATAGTCAAGATATGGAAACTAACTCAGTGTTGATAAATAAAATAGTAAAGAAAATGTGAGATGCATAAATACATCAATACAGTGGAATATTATTCAGCCATAAAAAGGAAATGCTGCCATTTGTGACCTCATGGATGAAACCTGAGGGCATTGTGCTAAGTGAAACAAGTCAGAGAAAGTCAAATACTGTATAAACTCTCTCAAATGTGGAATCTAAAAAAATGAATTCATAGAAACAGAGAGTAGATTGATGGTTGTCAGGGGTCAGGGAGGGGAGGGAATGGGTGAAAGTGTAAAAGGGTACAAACTTCCAGTTATGAGATGAGTAAGTTTTGGAGATCCAGTGTATAGAATGCTGCTATACTTAACAATACTGTGTTGCATCTTGAAAGTTGCTAAGGGAAGTTCTCACCACAAATAAACAAAAAGGTAACTCCGTGAGGCGATGGATGTGTTAAGTAACCTTACTGAGGTAATCATTTCACAATATAGACATATATCAAATTGTCATGTTGCACACCTTAAACGTACAGTGTTATATGTCAATTTCATCTCAATTATGCTGGGAAAAATACTTGGCTCAAAACTGTGTAAAATGTCATTTAGCCCCGCAAATTTAAAATAAACAAGCAATCCAAAGACTCATATGCTGGAATTTATTCTTAGGAACTGACTTTGTACGTCCCAATGTAAGTAACTGAATTGGAGATCTAGATTTTTCTATCAGTCTCTGGGAAGTTTGCATATGCTAAGCCTCCCCTCAGTACCCTGATATAATTTCATATTCTCATAGAATCAAATCTCTGAGTTTAAGAACTATCCTTCCCTGCTCATATAATGAATGCAACGCTACAATGCAGGTTTTTCGGCAACTGGCCCCCTGGCCCTCCTTCTGCTTCATGGTGTCCTCTTTAAGTTTACACCAGTGCCCAGAGTATTGACAGGAATAAGGTGGTAGACATTATATTTTCTACTGGATGGTTCAACACCAAACTAGATACTTTGCATTAGGTTATTGAAAAAAAGGCACGAAAAGGCTATTATATAGTGATTTTCCACCTCTTTCCAAACTCCCAGTTGTCTAAAAATTTGCAGAAGAAACAAATGAAAAGAAACCAAAACAACATAATCCAAAAAACACTAAAAATGGGACTTGTATAGAGAGGAAATTTGAGTTTATTTGAATCTCTAAGAGTTCCAGAATTCTCTACACTTTATTTTCTCTGTAAATGTAGTCAAGCTCTAGAGAACATTTTTGGGTAGGTACCTGGATTTTGCTCCACACAAATGTCCCTTATATTTTGGAAATTAGCTTTAGCCACCACAGGCTTAACCCAGGGGCAGGGACAAAGTCTAAGGGGCAAGCAGATCTGGTTCTGAGCAGCCATGGGAAGTACAGCCTAAGCCTCCATCATCCAGGAGAGAATCAGATTATGTACACATTTTAGCAGGGCAAATCTAGAGGAGCTCACTTTATACCTGCACTTGACCTGATAAAGCTCAAGAATTCTTTGAGGACATGAACTGAGTCTCCCATGATTGTCATTATGTCCCCAGTGCCTTTTACAGTGCATGGCATGTGGGAGTGTCAATTTGTTGCATAAATAATGGAATTTTTAAGTTTCTCTTCTCTAGTTTTAGTAAAAAATTCACTCCGTGTTATTACATTCTGCATTTGGATTGCCATTTCTCTTGCTTTATTTCATACCTCACTTAGTTGTGATCATTCCCAGAAGCCAAATAGTTTCCACAATGTTGGATAGCTCTCAGCTCCTGTTACTCAATTGTGAACCATGGAAGGAAGGGTTGGAATGATGGAATCTCATGCGGCACTATCATTTGTGCTTTCTTTTAGATATTAAGTTTGTTTTATCAAATACAGAATTTATATTATTTCATTTCTAGTGTCTGAATTTTTATGACCTATTTGGAGCATTATTAGTTCATCAAGTCTTCATTTTCTCTTTATTATTTTGATTTGAGAATGTTTGTTATTTCTATGTGTCATGTTGTTTTATATTAGGGCCAGTTATTTTTCCAAAGGAATTAACCTCCATTTTTGTAGCACAAGTCGTAGGAAAATTAGGAATTGAAAATGATCATCAAAACAGTTTACTCAGCTCCGCGCTGCTCGCCTACACGCCCGCACGCCCGCACGCTCGTCCTCTTGTCCTCGCGCCGCTTTTCTTACACTTCTCCCCGGCCTGAGGAGCTGCTCTCGGCACGGTGCATTGTGGGAACTCAGGTCGAGTGCGCCGTCGCTGTCTCCGTCGCCTGAGGGAAGCGAGAAGAGGCCGTGACCGCGGAGAAAGCTCCGCAGTCGTCACCGGAGAAGAGTGGACTGCTCCGTAGTTGTCGCCGCCGGAGAGGCCTGCCCACGCATTCCCCCGTCCCCCTGCCCGGTTTGCGATGCAGCCTGCTTCTGCAAAGTGGTATGATCGAAGGCACTATGTCTTCATTGAACTTTGTGTTGAAGACAGTAAGGATGTTAATGTAAATTTTGGAAAAATCCAAACTTACATTCAGTTGTCTTGGAGGAAGTGATCATTTTAAACATTTAAATGAAGTCGATCTTTTTCACTGTATTGATCCAAATGATTTTAAGCATAAAAGAACTGACAGATCAATTTTATGTTGTTTACGAAAAGGAGAATCTGGCCAGTCGTGGCCAAGGTTAACAAAAGAACGGGCAAAGCTTAATCGGAAAGACTGGGAAGATGATTCAGATGAAGATATGTCTAATTTTGACAGTGTCTCTGAGATGATGAACAACATGGGTGGTGACGAGATGTAGATTTACCAGAAGTAGATGGAGCAGATGACAATTCACAAGACAGTGACGATGAAAAAATGCCAGACCTGGAGTAAGGAATGTTGTCAACGAATTTTGAGAAAGAAAAATAACTTCTGCAGGATTTCGTAATTGAGAGAATTCCCAAGTTGATAGCTCTAAAGGCAGATGTTGTATTTGCCTCCTTTAACCGATTTTTCAACCTGTTTTTTATTTTAACGGCTTCACTAAGGGTCGATATGTACCATTGTATGGGGCAATTTTAAGTCAGCTAAGGCAGTAAGTAACCTTTCACATGAACATTTCCCAGACTTCTATGATGCTATTGAGGTCCAGGCAATTGATAACAGCAGTTGTGATTAAAAACATTTCACCTCAGTCTCCTTTACTTCATAATATAGATACTGACATGATAGAAAGTGCCCAGATTAAGAAAAGATAATTAAATTTTAGATCTTGGAACATGGGCTCAAAGTGACTGAAAACAGATCACTTAAACTGGTAACCTGTTGTTCCTCTGCTATATCCCTCAGGATTATTCCACTAAGGTTTTATTTTTCAAAAAATTTACTTCACATAACTACACAAGTGATAACTTGTCAGTGTTTCAGGTACATCTTAGCTAAAACTAGTGAATATCCTAACTTAGATGGTTTTTTGAAGCCTGTGCATTTGGTATTGTTTGACCCTTAAACTTTTACATCTCTTAGCATGGAGGATGAAGAAAAGCTGTACATTGTTGCTTGAGAGTCTACATTTAGACTTAATTTGTATTTACACTGTCAGTATGGCAAATGAGTGAAAAAAATGTTAATACACTATTGGATTTTTTTCTTTTTTTGATTCAGCTGTCCCAGGGCTGAAAACCTCAATTTATGTTCATGACAGGGAGGATTTTTTTTAATGTCTACATTCTTTTTAATAAACTGTTGGAAGACTAAAAAAAAAAAAAACAGTTTACTCAGTTTCTATTTGATTCTGCTGAAAGATCCCTCCAAGCCCTGTGAGGCAGGCTTATCTTATGGTGACCTCTGAATGAGTTACATTCTTGTATAATTCCCTCCCTTTGATTGAAGGAAAAACTAGTGGCTTCCTTATAACCAATAGAATATGGTAATGGGGATGGGATATCACTTCTTTGATTAGGCTACATTATATAAGATTCTGTCTTACCAAACTGGAGAGATACTTTCCTACTGACCTTGAAAAAGCAAACTGCTGTACTGAGAACTGCCTAGGGAGAAAGCCACATGATAAGGAACTGTGGGAAGCCTCTAGTATGTGAGAGCAGCCTCTAGCTAACAAGCTAGCAAAGAGCTGGGAACTTTACTCATACAACCACATATAAATTAGCTCTATCAATAACCTGAATGAGCTTGGAAGGGAATTTTGCCCCAGATAAGCCTCCAGGTGAAAAATACAGACAATAGACATCTTAACTGTATCCTTGTGATACCTTGAATGCAGGACTCAGCTAAGCCATGTCTAGAATCCTGACCCATGCAAACTGTGAGATAATAAATGTGTGTTGTTTTAAGGCACTCAATTTGTAATTTGTTACAAAATACGCCATTCTTGACATAATCTGACCCTTGGGTACCTTTATAAAATAGCTGAAATATTCAAGTATAAATATATATTTGTATATGTCTCTGGAACCCCAATTCCACTATTTTCTTGGGTATACGTCGTGATCCAGTTGCACTTACTTTTTACAGTTCTCCTAATCTGCTGTCATATTTCATACATCTGCTGGGATGACTTTTGTTCCCCTTATCTACCTAGACAATTCCTCCTTAGCTTTCAATCTTCATACAAATACCTCCTAAGGAAGTCCTCTCTAAGCTTTCCAAGTGGAATTAATCACTCCTTCCTTTCTGCCATCAAGGCACGTTGAAGCGTATACTGTCATTTTACTTACTACATTATTTTATAAATACAGATTTATGAGTCTGCTTCCCTTCTGGACTTGGGACTATTGACAGCACAGACAGTGTTATATTCACCTTTAATGTACCCACCACCTAGTACAATACATAAAGTTAAGCATCCAAATCTTAAATTATACACATACCTGCAGCCCCCTGAAATGTATCTAATTAACTTCTTTGGTGGTAAAGAGTTTCTTTGTCTAGTTATTTGAAATTTTTTATTTAGACACAGCAAAGCTTATATAGTATAAAATCCATAAACCAACAACCCAATTTATTAAATTAAGAAAAAAGACACCAAATTCTCAACATTATGTATATCATCAGATTTTTGAAATTCCTGTTGGATTCATTTTATATAATGAATCAGATAGACTATCCTGTGGTAGAATCTGGTTGCTGAGAATAATTTAAGCACCTTCCCTTAGCTCTTCTGACCCTGGGGTATCGCTTTAATAAATGAGTGCTTTAGTCCATTCAAAGGCACCTGGGCCCATGAAAGAGTTAACCCATTATCTCCAAATGCCTCCTTGACAACTAGTGCATTGTTCATATACTAGATTGTTTTATTATGGAACAAAGACTGCAAAACTAATTTCTTTTTAAGGAGACATTTGGATTAAATTAATTTCTAGAATATTCTCTGAGAACAACTCTTTTTTCAAACAAATGTCATGAAAAGGTTTATTTTTAGATTTAAGGTTTATGAGAGCTGTAGTGTACTTTGCTTTCCATGCAAGATTTTTATAGCCCTCTCACTTTTCTCAGATGAGAGGGCTATTAATGCTGCCTTCCAAATAGTTTTGAATCAGTAGGGAAGATTTATAAAAAATAATTTTAGCCCTTGGGAAAAAAATCAAGTCAATTTAAATGCCATATTAAACATTTGATATCCCCTGAAATACAGCATGGATAAAAATATACTTTTGAAAAAGCTGCCAAGAAATATTTGGATAACATTATAGAGAATATAATATACACTATTTGCGTGTTAGAAAAGAACCTGAGAGAAACCTTCTTGTCACTGATAATTACTTATTACTGTTATTTTCATTTAAATGGTGAAAATACCACTTAATAATTTTCCTTCCCTTTAGGAACAGAATAGAAATAGCATAAAACAATATTTGCAAGACAGATGTCGAGAATAGACTATGCCAGTAAAGTCTATTCTGCTGAGAAATATGGAAATATTTCTCACATATACAGAAACAATGGATTTTCTCTTGCAGCTCCCACACAAGCAACATTCCATTTTCAGGCGGTGCATTGCCAAAACATTCAGTTTCATGGCCATGAATTTGCGTTCCTGTTGTAACAGTAAAAGCATATATTTCTTGCCTATGAAGATTTCACTTACGAATTCATAAATAGGATCCCTAGGTATGTTGTTTCAGTCATTAATGCAAAGGTGACATCGTTCTTTCATGGCAGGTGGGCCAATTAGCATCTTTAAAAGGAGTCATCATTATAATAAAAAAATTGGGTTTGCTGATGAATAATGGTTTCATCTCAAAAAGAACTTTGAAAATATTCACTAATTAATATGATCAGAAGACTTAAATAAAAACGTGTTCTCTGTGCTTAAACTTTTAGTTCAACAGAAGCACTTTGGGAAACAAAGGGTTATCAATAGGAAAATTACATTTCTCCTTCGCCAGTTGTAACACTAGTTGCAATGCAGTGATTTTTACAATTGTTTGTGCCAGAATGAGGAGAACCTACATTTTACTATGGGAAATATTTAAAAATAATAAACATACTTCTATCTCTGGAAATACAATAGAATAGATAACCCAAAACTCTCCTAAAAAAAAAAAATACTTCAAAATGCCAGTTAAAATATAGACAACATCCTTTGTTGCCCTTGTCTAGCTTGTATTAATAGTCTATAGGCACAGACCTGATCATCTACATTTGCCCTCTTACAGCACTAAATTATGTTTTCTACCTTTATCTTGCATCTACCTACCACTTCATCATTTTATTAAAAATAATAATAATAATAATAATAAGGGAGAAATGTGGGATTCACATATAAATCAAGTATAAAAATCAAATAATCATATCTGACTTGATTGTTTATAGTTCATGATGCATGATCAAAACCTAAAGTTTCTGTGATATGACTGCCCTTGCACTGTTCACCATGTAAGAACTTATTCACTATGTAAGACCTTGTTCACCATGTAAGAACTTGTTTGTTATGCTTCAGAAGATTGGAGACTGTTGAGATATAGGCTTGGGGTTGATTAATGACTGTGCATTGAGTCCTCTATACAGAATTTTATTGTTGTTAACAACCATTTGATCAATAAATATGAGAGATGCCCTCTCAAAAAAAAAAAAATATATATAGACAACATCCTTTTGAATGCATAATTCATCAATAAGTAATGGAAGACACAGGGTACCAAGAGACCTATGAACAGGTGAGTTGGTACTGTGGAACTGTGGAAGTCCTAGAATGGATGGTGGACAGTCATACTAGCCTAGGGTGGTGTCAGCCCACATGAGACAAAGGATTATAGATGAGACCATTGTATTAAGTCTGACCCTTCAAGGGCTACCATTTTAGTGAAAGGATAGACTGGACATAAATGGCCCCCTGCCACAGTGAGATAACAAGGAACCTTCTCTATCAGCCTGGACTCTAAGTGGGAACAAAGTTCTTCTGATAAATTAAACCATTGGCATCTTTTCCCTTGGATAAGTGATCATACTGTTTACTATCTGCATGGTTTCAGAATTCCATGGTGACAAATTAACATAAAAAATGGTTTGGGCATTTTTCAGGAGGCCAAATTTTTCTTCTGAGGGATGTACTCTCAACTGTGACATATGGCATTTTTATGGAGAAATCCTTTATGAAGGAAAACTTCCAATGAAAAATTACAAAGCAGTTGAGGAAAATTTTTTCCATCAGGAGAATCAGCAGACACAACAAATGGCAGGAAGCACAGACAGAATTGTTATACAAAAGTTACAGAATAAGTGCTTTTAGAATGATTAAAGAACTACAAAAGGACTTTAGTAAAAGGTAAAAGAATAAGAAACTGAAGAAAGAACAGGTAAATTTGAAAAGGAATCAAATAGAACTTCTGGAAATATAAACTGGAGCTATTTATATTAGGAAATCAATGGCTGGATTAAATTTCAGATTAATAGCTTGGAAGAGAGAATTGGGGAAAATAGAAGGTAGATCCAAAGAAATTATCAACACAGAAGGTAAACAGATAGATAATATGAAAGAGAGGTTACAAAAATGGGATTAGAAAGAAGCCTAACTTTTATCTAATAAGAGCACAGGAGGAAAGGGTAGGGAGAATAAGGAAAAGAGAATGTTTGAAGAGAAAATGGGTGAGAATATTCTAGAGTTGATGAAAAGCATAGATTCTCATATTTAGAAATGCAAGAAGAACCTAATAGGAGTTGGGAGGGGCTGGAAACATCACTGTCAAATGGCAGAACACCATAGACAAAGAGAAGATCTTAAATACGGCTAGAGTGAAAATGACAAGAGTACCTTCAAAACACTCCAAGGTGCAGAAGCAAACCACTGGCATGTCACAGGTAGTGTCCAGTCATGCAGATGTACAGGGCAGGTGGGGGCACTGGTGTGGGCAAGAGGTCTTTAGCATATTGTGTGTTGTTCCTGTTGGGAAGATGGTAGTATCAGGAAGGCTACAGAAGACAAACCTCCCAGAACAGAGGCAAACAGAGGAAGTCAAGATGCCAGAAGCATGAAATCACAGGCCAGCATCATGGGAGCAAACTTCTGCAGAAGGGGGTGCGTGTTCAGAGGGCCACTATGGGCAGCACTCACAGTCCCCCTATTGAGAGGACCATGAAAGGTGATCATCAGGCCAGGCTGGAGCTACAAGACTGCCAAGGGACCGTATGTTCCGGTTGTGTGTCTGGGGCAGTGCACCACTGAATGTCCTCATACCCACATGGCTGACTGACAGGTGCATCTAGAAACAGCACAACTCCTTTCTACTGCAGTACCTCTCCACGCCCTCTATGGAGAAAGCTTGAATCACACTCAACTTTAAGAAGGAATGCTTAAAGGAATTTCTTCCATGATTGCAGAGCAAATATTGAAGGGAGAATGTGGATCTAAGAAGCAATAAATTAATAGCTGATACAATCAACTTAAGATAAAAGGAAGTTGAATACAGAAGGAAGGGGTACGCTACGAGTTAGGCGAGTCAAAAAAAACAACAGATATTACTGTGGACAAATCTAAATGGCAATAGCTGTTTATAAAACAGTAAGTGTAACAATGATTCACTTGGATAGTTCAAAGCAAGATATAAGTAAAATACTACAAAACTAACACATACAAAGGAAAGGCCTGATGAGTAAAAGTTTTCAAAATCTTTTTGGTGTTGTGGAAGGAGGGAAGAGATTAACTTTTCCTGGAGTCATATTTTTACTCCTTTCTTTTCTCTCATACTCCAAGTCTGATCTGTTAGCAAATCTGGCCAGCTATGTCTTGAAGCCATATTCAGAAGACATTCATTTTACCACCTCCACTCATACAGTCCTGGTCCAAGCCACAATCATTTTTTGCATATACATTTTAGTTACCTTCCATCAGTTTTCCCTGGATCTGCCCTTTCCCTACTAGAGTTGGTCTCCCCATTTCCATCCTGCAAAATAATAATGATATCCTAGTGACCTGGTTACAATAATATTCATATTTATCACTCCACCTCTCTCCAATGGATTTCCATCTCACTTAGCATAAAAGCCGAAGTCTGATAAAGAGCTAAGAGTCCCCACATGATCTCTCCCCACCCTCAACTCAGTGCCTTGTGCTACTAAACTCATCATTTCCTATTTTCTCCCTTATTGTTTCACTGTAGCTTCACTCCCCCCTCATGTTCATTGATCACAGTAAGCATGCTCCCACTGTAGGACCTTTGTACTTGCTAATTTCTCTGACTTCAGATATCCCCATGGCTCATACTCTCCCAATGAGCCTTTCTTATCTATCCTACTTAAATTCCAGCCCCTTCTCTTTATCACACTTGCACTCCTTATCCATTTTCTTCTTTATTTTTCCATTGTACTTATCATTACCTGAAATTGTATATACCTCTTCATTCTTTCTTTCCTTCCCTTTTCTAAATTATCAAGACATTAAATATCTTACTTCTCCCCCTGAGAAAGTAAGCTTTCTGATGAGAGGAGCTTTTATTTTTATAGTTGTTTTCACTGTATATCAAGGTTCTAAAGTAGTTCCTGGCATGTAGTAGCACTAATACATATCTATTGAGTAAATGAATGTGTGAATGAATGAATGAAGCTGAAATAAAAATGATGAGAAATACAGAAAAATTTTAAAACACAACTAACAATCTTGATCTAATTGACTTATATCAAACTGTACTTAACAATTACGTACATTGATCATTTTCAAAAACCAGTCATGTATCTATCTACATCCAAAGTGCATTTCTTTGAAAACCAAAGTTTCATTAGTGATGTACTAACTCCTTTCTATAACCACAGTGTAAGTAGAAAACAGTAACAGAAAGAAAACGAAAATTGCCAGATGTGGTTAGAAAGCAAAACAAACAAGTAAAAAAATTAAACTTCCTAATTACTTAGTGACTGAATAGTAGTTATTATGGAATTCAGAAAATATTTAAAACTGAAATACATGAACTTTCTACATATCAAAATTTTAAAATACTACTACAGGGAAATTTGTAGCATTAGGGGGGAAAAAAACCCATCAGGTAAAACACAATAGAAGGAAAGAAAGAATTAATTTAAAAATCAGAAATAAAGTAGAAAACAAAGAAATGAAGTAGGAAAAAAAAAATCAGAGCAGATCAGTAATCCCTAAATGAAGTCAATATAAAGAGTAGTGACAGAGAAACCTATGAACCAACTGATAAAAAAAAAGAGAGAATATACAAATACACCGATTTGCAGGATTGGGACAAAGGGTACAGAAGTATGTACAACAAAGATTTTTTTAAAAGAAAGCAAAATGGAATACTTTCATGCCAATACATTTTTAAAATTAGAGAAAATGGACAATTACTAAAACAAGTCAAATAATTTTTCATTAGAAATTTGATTTTCCAAATTTAAAATTAAAATGAAAATACTAAGTAAAATAAAGTAAAATTTAATCAAATCATTAAAATGTCATGTATATTAAGTTTCTAAAGAAGGAAAACATTTAGTTAACTCCTTCCAATCATCTTTGACAAAATGGTAAAATGATACATTCTTCAGTTTCTTTGTAAAGATTTAGAATTCTAAAGTGTGTTAAACAAAATCCATTTAGTTACCATCGCATAAAGAATTTTTCTAGGTAAAGGAATTTCTTGGTTTATAAAACTAGAACTGCAGAAGTGTTTCTAGTTTCAGGAGGGCTGGATCCAGTTATTCAAATAATGCCATGAGTAAACTGTTTTGTTCTCCTTTCTCTCTATCATGGCACTGCTTTCCTCAGTTTTGAATTCATTCTCATGAAACTACAGTACTATGGTGGTTAACAGAGTCCCCAGAATTTCTAGATTTGCATCACCTGGTAGCTAGTGATCACAGAGAACAAAGAACTGCTCTTCCCTGTGAATTTCAGCAAAAGTCCTCAGGGTCAACACTAATTGACCTGCTGATGTCATGTGCCCACCCTTCAGCTGATCCCTTTGACCAAAGGAGGGAGTTGTCTGGCCTTGGGCTCCTCACCCAGCCATCAGCAGGGTGGAATTTCTCCTTTCTACATCATCTGAACCAAGGGTTGGAAGAAGGTATGACTTTCCACAAGAAAGAGATGCTGTGAGAAGCCAAAAAATATGTACCAACTGTGTCCTACAGATGCCATGTTGGTAAAAATGACACAAAGACTATCAGATAATTATTTTTATCTGTTATCGATACTAGCAATGTCTCTAATATAAAGTGGGAAAAGGCAACTTCTCCCATATCTTCTCTTGTCCAACAGTAGCAATTAATCTGGGACATAACAATCTAGCTTTAATTTACCTTTATATATATATAGTCCTGATTTGCTGCTATTCTCTCCCAACATTTCCAAGTTCTGGGAGCATGGTGTATCCTTAACATCACCAACTAATAAGTGATAAGGTGGTACATACTCAGTGACCAGTTGAACTTAAAGTTAGCTGCACTCCTAGGGCTCCTTTTCTCTTTAGGATCTTGCTGGCAGAGAAGAAAATGCTGGACCTGGGATCCCTCTGGACCTGTATCTAGTCTTTAGAGAAAAAGTAGAGGACTCAGGAATAAAAAGTGGGAGAAACTGGAGGGAGAGCAAGAAAGAATTCTGCTATTGTTTACATGGGTGACAAGCTGCTTTAATCTCAGCCATATGAAATTAGGTAAAATTCAGTGGGGCAGTGACATCAAAATGTCGTATACTGAGATTATGTCAATTAAGTAATTGATAAACTGAAAGTTGCTATGTAAATGTGAGAAATTCAGCTATATTTTATCTGGAGTTCTTACCTCTTTTTTTATAGATATAACAGTAAAATGTGTTTCACAGAACATTCTGTGACACAGACTGTGAGAAAATATTCCCACAATCATATAAACTTGTGTAAACCAACATCTCTGTACTTGTCTTATAATTTTCATTCACATATTAAAGTTTAAAAATATAAAAACCACATTTTATTTAGCCCAGTACTGACCTACCTACTTACCTACTACCTCCTCTGCTTCCTTTTTTTCTGTGATAAAGCCTGCTTAACATCGTGTCTTTACATATACTCTGGGAAAGACTAGTTTTCTCCCTTTAAGGAGGAACTAAATGCGGAAATTGGTAATTGACTTACAAGTAGGATTTTGTAGTTTTCCCATGCTACCGTTTCTCCTTTCTCTTTGTCCTTTCCCTCTTCACCTCCCATTTCCACAGCCCGCTGACCTCTCCTAATGATGTTAATCATAAAAATGTTGATTGCCTTCAGACAGTCTCATTCTAAGTTTACAATGAAACAATTGATATGTATCTTCACTTCATGAATGAAGGATGGAGGAGTCAGAAGCTTGCCTGAGGTCATGCGATTAAGGGCAATGTAATGATTCTGCATTATTACTGAAAATAAAAAATAGTAGCTGCATTGTAAGGGTGTATAACAGAATGGTGGGCTTGCTGGAGACATGGGGTGAAACTTCTATGTCCTCATCCCTTAAGCCTCCAGTGAGTCATTGTCCTTTATGGAAGTCTGCTCAGTTGTTTATTACCCCAAACTGTTACTGGTGGAATGCAATGCATTTTTCTGATTCTTGTCTTCTTGAAGGAAAGAATTCAATCAAGAGACAGACTTAGGACAGTTTTAAACAGCAGGAGTTTATTAAACAAAGCATAAGTACACTCCAAAGAAGGGTGGAGAGCTGGCTTTCTGGAAACAAGAAGCAGCCCCATTATTAGGGTTAGGATTGATTTTTTAAATGATAATGTAACTCCAGGAGGGAAAATCTTTCTCCCAGCCTGGGGCAAATTACCTTTGAAACCGAAATTAGTCAAAGGGAGAAATAAAGTGGGAGAAACCCGTTTATTGCTTACAAGCAGTCATCCACTGCTGTTCACGGTGTCTCTCATACCCTGGCTGCAAAAAAGGGACCCCTCCAAACTTCTCCAGTCCAGTTACACGCTCGCTACTCCCACGTAATCACCTACTGATATGGAGATAGACTATTTTTCTCCACCCTTGGAAACACCCATTGATGTGGAGATGCACAAGGCCAGGTGAGAGATTCTGGAAATATTGCAATTTTACCCACAGATGGTAACTCCTTCCCCAGGTCTTATATCATTCAATTGACATACTGATTGACAATTTCCGGTTATATAACTTTCTCAGTGCACAGCCGCCCACCCATACTAAGCAAACCCATGGGGTGGGGCCAAAATTGCAATGTAAATTTATTACGATCCTGAGGTAACTCTGGGTCACCTTCTGGGTCTTAGGGCCCAGGTGCCCACCCAAGCTGGTGGTCTCAAAGCCCTATTGGGGTTTTTACATCTTGTTAGACCCTGATAAGGCAGGAGACTCTACCATAAACAGGAGGGTTTGGGGGTACATTCTACCATCTGGTGAAAAGGGGTGGGTGGATGATAAGGGGTGTCTTGTCCAGGACAGGGTGGTACCTGCTCATGTCTGCTTAGCTACCTGACATAACTTTGTTGCCCTAAATCATTGTTCTCAAGGGAACTTGCAGAGGAAGGAATATTTATATTATCACAACATAGTTGTGGTGCAAATTTTGTGTTCCATTAAACACTATACATGTTTATCTGTATCAGCCAACAAAAGCATCTATAATAGCTAGGATGTAAGGTAAGACCTGGTTTTGGAAGATTTGATGGGGCTAAAATTACAAGTTTGGCACAAGCCAGATGTAGATTACTGGAATGGGAGGATGGCCACAAATTTATCAATGGCTGGAACAAATACCTTACTGAATTCAAGAAGTTCAATAATTATTGACTAATGACAGAAAGGGAAAGATGGGGGAAGAGAGGAAGGCAAAGCCAGTAGTAAGTATAAGCAGTAGGTTGGCTCAGCTCCCAAGCCCTCTTCCTGCAACTTGACACTGAATCTATTAGGCTTTATCAAGTGAGTCGCTTAAACTCTTGGAGTCTGTTTTTTCACCTATGAAATGGGAGCAATAGTACCTTTTTAACATACCTTGCAGGATTTTTTTAAGGCTAGACAGAAAGAGACAGGACTACAAAGCAATACAGATAGATGTCTTTATACATTTCATGACACTATCATCAACACATTTATATCCGATTTGGACTATGTGGCATGATAAATATAGCATATGTGGCATATATACAGGCCAAGTGAGGAATTATGCCTAAGGGAGCACTCTGCAGTTTGGCAGGAAGACTACACAGAGCACACACATACACACAAATCTTAAAAATAGAAATTTAAAAATAGTGTAATTGAATTATTTAATGAATTACTTAAACGATCCCTTGAGTGTTGTATTGATTAACAACAATTTAATTATTTTAATGAATCAAATAAAAGCCACTTTCAGAATATTGTTAATAAAGAGTGATGTAATATTGGTTGTGGACGGTTATTTGGGACCTAGTTCAACTACCGCTGTGTGGCCTTGGCCTCAGCTTTAGTCTTAGATGTTTTTTCTTTTCATCTGGGGTGTTCTTAACTTGGGGGATGTGCCACAGGACCACTCGTGTTACCTTAAAATAAGATGCGAACAGCGCCCGCCCAGGCCACGCCCCGGCCGGCACGCCGGCCTCCTCATGCTCCGCCGCGGCCCTCGGGCGTCGGCGCAGCGCTCCTCCCGCGCTCGCGGACGCTCTGGCGGCCCGCGTCGCATCTGTGAGTCACGCGACCGCGGGCTATGGCCGCCGCAGGGGGCGCGCGGCCCTCGGCGGCGCGGCCCACCGGCGGCTGCTTCTCGCGGGAGCCGGGAGCCTCCCGGACGGCCGGGGACCGGGCGGAAGCGCCGAGCGGGGCTTGGGGTGCCGTGTGGTGGCGCACCGGGCGCTGAGCGCGTCGGCGAGGGCGCACCGCAGCTCAGAAGATAAAATAACAGTCTACTTTGTAAACCGTGATGGTGTAACATTAACAGCCAAAGGAAAAGTTGGTGACTCTCTACTAGATTTTGTGGTTGAAAATAATCTAGATATTGATGGTTTTGATCCCGGTTGGGCTGCCAAATCTGTTTGACAAAATCTATGGACAATATGACTGTCCGAGTACCTGATGCCGTGGCTGATGCCAGACAGTCCATTGATATGGGCAAGAACTCCTAAATAAATATGAGTATTTTCACAAAATGTTAACCTTTTTTTACAATTATTATTATTAATGTAATTGAGAACATGGATGAACTGGTTTATTATTATGACTAGTTTTACTACTTTAATTCACCTTGTCTACTGAGTTTCATAGTTCTGAAAGTATGCAATCTTTATTTTGCTTAGACTATAAAAAGCAAATAAAATGTTAGAACATAGTTAATATGATAAAACTTTGTGTTTTACCCTATGTTTAGTGATTTTGGCAAATTTTTTCATATGAATCTTATGCCTGCTACCTATAAAGTAAGTTTAAAAAATGGTATTATTATTCCTATTAGATGTGGGTGAAATTAGAACAAAAAATTAGAAGATCTGTACTTGAATCTGCATCTTGTTACTACAAATTGTATGTTCACATTGAAACTGGAGAAATTACAAATATCTTCTTTACAGCAATAACATGTAAATGTGTATGGACAAAACTAATTGCTCAGTAAACTGCTTAATTTCAAAGACAGTTACTATCTTATAAATAAATATTTCAAAATTTTGTTTAAATTAAAAGTATAATTCTTTATGGCCTGAGCTCCCTCACAGCATGGTGGCTGGGTTTTAATAGTGCCCCAAGAGAGAACTCGTACACCAGGCAAAAGCTGTGTCCTTTCTTTCAACGAGTCATGGATATCACAGTATCCCTTATGCCACTTTTTTTTATTGGTAGTGAGGCACTAAGTCTGGCCCATCATTTGAAGACTGGGTGTCAGAGAATTTGCATACATGTTTTAAAGCCACTACAACTGTTTTCAGGTTAACCTGGTGTAGTATTGCCTGTGAACTAACAGTGTGTTCTAAACTTTTTAAGAGGGGCTAGATTTTACTCTTGCATTATGTTTTGAAATATTCTTGTGTCTTCTTTGTTATGATGGTTCATTTGTTTTATTCTATGACTCCCAACAGTTTTCTTCCTGACAGTTGATTTAAATAAGAGGGAATAATGGTAGGCTCCCTTTCAATGCTGTGTAATTTTAGTTTACATTTCTCTGTCATTTTGCTATCAAGAAAGTCATCTTCCTTTTGTAAAGTACTCTGTATAATTGTTGAATATGTGCTGAAACTTAATACAGTATTTGGTTTTCACAGGTAAACCATCCTGTTACTACATAAGTAATTCAAAACTGCTGAATAGTTTAAGTGAAACATTCTAAAAATTTCCAAACCTTTTGCCTAACTTTCACTGTGAAAATATTGTCTAATTTTTGTCTTAAGGGACAACTTTCCTGTTTTCTTTGTAATTAAGTACCCATATAGTGGTCCACATGGTTTCTATAATGGTCATTCAGCATTTAGAAAAATTACGTTTCACTTGAAAAATTGTTTTCTAATGGAAAGTTAAGGTTCATTATATATTTTCCCATCTTTTCTTTTTCTTCCATTTTACAACTCTTTTAATTGCTTTTCCCTACCTTAAACTACTTGAATTTTGTGGTAAATCACATTTTGGATCAGAGTTTGTGAGATGGCTTATTTATTAGATAACATCACTCTATAATGAAAAAGAAAATAGAAAATAATGTATTACATGTGCATTTCTAAAAATAGCATATGATACTTTATTTTAAGTGTAAACATTCAAACATTACATAGAAATTTTGTTTCTTGTTAGGGAATATTTAAGAATAGAAATATGACCTTTGTTAAGCAACAACAGGATTTCTTTAATGTGTCAACATATCACATGATGTTGAGTTATTTTTATCAGATTTTCTTCTGTTTATAAGTTTTTAGAAACTGGAAAATTAGAAAACCAGCTGGCAGGAGGAAAGCGTGATTACTTGTAAACACAAATGTGGCTATGACAGAACAGAGACCGGGAGTTAAAAGATAATTTAAATATACCAGAATCAACTTAGAGAAGCTGATGGAAAGATCTTTATAGTGAGAGGTATCACTTTTCAAAAAACTGTTACTAACAAATCATCTTAATCAATGTCTTACTCTTCTTTTGACTCCCATTTGCTTTTCTTATATCTGGGTGTATTATCTGTTATGTAATTTTTAGACTTGATTTGATAATGTTATAAAATTAAGCAGAGCCAAAAAAAAGATGTGAACAAACTCACAGAAAGTTTTCTTTCCTGATAATTCTTTCTGGATGTTTAGTATTCTAAAGAACAGTTATTGATTCAGAAATTTTTGTTGTTAGTTTTTAGGTTTGTTTTGATTTTGATGTTTTTACTTGTGGTTAAAAAAATTAAAAAGCAGTGTCTAGACCTACAAAGGTCAGTTCCTAAAATTCTTTGTATGAGTCCCAGGTAAACTTTAATCGCAGTTTATCATACTGAAATTGCTTGGGCCTACACACACAAAAATTTTTTCGACAGTGGAGACTACATATCTCTTGACTAAGTTGTCAAGTTTGTAGACTGATTGACCTAGGCGTATGATTTCAATGATTGCTTTTGGTGATTCTGTAATTTGTATTAGGATGTAAGATCTGTGGTCTAGAAGACAATTTCTATTGCTGGGGGACTAGGGATGTATGTCGCTGGAAGTGCATAAAATTTTACAAACCAGTTTGGTTGTTAGTGGGAGGTGGATTGTGGAATTCCTTGGTTTTTATCTTCTTGAAGGAAAGAATTCACTTAAGAGACACATTATAAAGTTAAAGCTGCAGGAGGTTTTTATTTAGCACACCTTAATGGCAGGAGTTGCAACCCATGTCACGGCACCAAATATGTTGCGTTTTGAGTTTGTTCTCCCAATTCTTATTCCTGCCACAGCAAAGAATTGAAAGGCAGAGACACAATAGTGAAGTAGAGGGAAAGTTTTATTTGAATACACTCTAAAGGAGGAGTGGGCCTGAGTCAACGCAGACAAAGGCACCAAACTTTTAGGGGAGGTTCTATTTATCATGTCCTAACCAGGAGGCGCCCCTTTAATTGGCAGGATGAGGTCATTTGATTGACAGTTCCAGTTATACACCCATTCTTCTCAATGGGCATGTCTTTTCCCAAAATGCACATAGAAAACCCCTTGGTATGTAGAGTGGTAGGGGAGTGGGGAGAGGCAGTGAGCAAAACTAATTTTACTTTAATGAGATTATGATGAAGTGTGGTTTAGACCTTAGTTTTGTTTCATTGCTCCTATGTTGTGATCTGGTTGGGACCAGTTAACATGGTCCCAATAGGCAAGGAAGTAATCTCCCTGCAAAGCCTTTGTTTTCTTCAGTGACTGGCAGGTTTTTTCCTTAAACCTTATCTTCCCCTTCCCCAGCTGCTCATGTCTATCTTTCTATCTAACAGTTAGTTTACTCTAAGAGCTTTACAGCCATTTGTTTTTTTTCTTGCTAAAATGAAGTCAGGTCCATTCTGAGGAAGTCACATATGTATGACCTTCACTTCAGAGCCTTCTGAGCAGCAGAAATTGCTTAAATCCCATATCCTCCATCTCCTGACCTTGGGGACTTGGGCAAGCACTTCACCTCGCTGAGCTCAGTTACCGCCGGTTTTAAGGAAATAGTACTACCTACTTAGCAGGATGTTGCAATGATGAAATGATCCTAGTACAGTGCTTGGCACACTATCGTTATTAACTAACATTCCCCAGAAGGACATATTTAAAATCCTTGCTTGCATTTGAAACATGATTCACAGTTTATAAGGTATTATATTTTGCATGTGAAGATCTGAAGGCAAGTATTAAAATGTCCTGTCATAAAGATGAGAAAACTGAGGCTGAGAGATGTAAGATGGATTTCTCAAAGGTCACACTGCAAGTCATGACAAAACAGGAAACCTGTCGTAGCTCAACATTATCCCTTGTTGCTTTTAACAAAGATTCTTTTTTTGACCAAACTATTCAGGCACTCCTGCAGTCTTTTCTCAATTTTAGCAAGAGTCTTCCTATGTAGGTTTAACCAGAACCCCCCATCCTCAACATCTGATCACCCATGATATCTAATTGGGTTTCCTATTCTCCAGCCCCACTCCTCAGCCTCCAAGCAATATCTGATCATCCTGGACTTTCTTCAGCCAGAATCGTATTAGTTGGTTTAGCAAGGATCTCCTCTTACCCCTGATGTTTCCTCCTAGTAAGTTTCTATCTACTGACCCCCACCCTGCCCAGGCTGTGTTTAGAGTTGAGCCCAATCATTCTCCCCCTGCAGTAACTACCTAGAGTGGTCCCTACACATATCTCCACAGTTCTCCTTTGAATGAAGTCTGCTTTCCATCTTGAACAATTGTCATGAATGATTTTTCTTTAACACCTAGTATAGGGCTTGGCTTTTAGTAGATCTTAATAATATTTTTGTTGAATAAATAATTGAATACAGCACTTAAAGCAAAAATTCTCTGAACTCCAAGTTCACTGTGCTCTGTAGGTGCTAAAGCTGCATATCTAAATCAGGGTTCTGTTTCCTGCTAGTGACAGCAGAATTATGGATATGCAGATAAAATAAAGCTTGCCTAATGTTAGGTGCGAACTGAATCACACTTGCATTTTCCAGAATGGTAGAGGGATCCCCTTTCCAAATGAGACTCCTGAGTGTGCAGCCTTCAGGTCACTGCCTCCAGATGGCTGAAGCATCCTCAGGTATCTGGCAGGAGCAATTAACCAGGAACAAACCACGCGTTAGGCCACCTGAAGGAGGCAAACTCGAAATCTAAAGTCCACATAAGCCACAGAACGTGCTCCGCCAGGAAACATGCCTATGTCTGAGAGAATAACACATCCCTTTGATTCACCCAATCTGCCCAGTGTGCAAGTACTTCCTTTCCTCCAGTGGGAAAAGTAGCAGCAGTGCTTCAACAAGAAGGCTGAGAAATTTTACTCATCTTCACATTCGAATACTAAGGACAAATTACTTGGGAAGAGATGCTTCTTTGGCACTTACTTATTGCAAAGAAAATGTAATGGTGAGTTAGAGATCACCCTCATGTTTCTGAGGGCACAGCCTGCTATAGTAGAAAGAATGCTGGATGGAGACAGCAGTCTGGTTTCTTGTTCCAAACTCCTCCATTAAGTAGCATTGTAGCTTTAACCAAGTTACTCAGCCTCTCTGGGCTGCATTCTCTCCTATAAATGAGTTGGTTAAACAAACAACATCAAAGATTCCTGGAAGTTTTAAAATTTGGAAACTGTTTTCATGAAAAAAGTTTTTGACCCACTATATAGAAAAAAAAAAAACCTCCCTCATTTAAAAAAGGAACTGGGTGACAATCAGCATTGAAAGAGAAATTAATGTCATTAGCATTTTAAAAATCTCAATGGTCGTATTTCCAAAACAATGACTCCTATTGATGGTCTGAGTGGGCCATTGTGTCTTCTGCCAGTTAAACAGACACCACTTTATTCTTAGCAGCTGTGATCTCTAATTGGAAAGGGGACTGGTCCAAAAATTATAAAAGAGAAATCACATCACAGTGCTGAAAATCAGCATGGAGCCTAGTGGCTTCTACTGCCCTGTCACTGATTTTCCCTTGAGCTTCTTGTCAAGGAATTTGCCCTTTGGAAACTGAAGCCCCACAATGGCTCAGCTTTTGCTTTTGGGGTATTTGCCTGAAAAGTTTCCATTTGCTCTTTTCATTGCTAAAAAGAGTAAAGAAGGGGCTTTTTGATAGACCCAATTCTTCACCAATGCAGTCTCCCTTTATTTAAAAAGGTTCTCATATTTCCCATTTCCAAGTAATTTTTAAATAGACCATAGCAGAAGAGAATAGATAGATTCTTGAATCAAGTAATCAAGTTCTGGAATAGATGATTCTCTAGATTTTTGGAAAAAGTGGCCACCAGTATTATTGCTGGGGAAGCTCTTGAAGTAAATGCCCAAGGCCCTTGTCTTCACCCACCTCAGGGCTTTGCTGGACTGTATCTTCAGTGAGCCGCTCCCTGTTCAGTTATGCACACTGCCTCCCTCCCCATTCTCCCTTCTCCAACCCCTGATTTATCTTTCATCACAGCATGTATTTCTCCACAGCACCTCATAAAGGATAGGATCTTTCTGGATTTGATCTGGATCTCAAGTACCTAGAAGGGTGCTTGATACCCAGTATGCACCCTGCATTTGTTGAATGACTGAATAGCATACTGTTGAATGTCATACAAGGAAGCAGTCCTATAAGTATTTCATAAATGGATTAATGAATCATTTAAAAAGAGGGTCCTTTAAATTCCTGCTGGCCCTTTGATTTTCATTCTGGCAGAGCACAGAACTCAATTATCCCACCATTTGATGCAGCCTTTCTGAAAGTCACCTCATTCTACAGTGTTTCCTCTCTGCCAGGGGTGGTTTCACCCTCCCCAGGAGAGGAAGGCCGATGAACACCAAAGGCACGCTAATGGGCGCTGTGATGTGTGATGTCCCTCAGGCTCTCATCAACACTCAGTCTCAGTTTCTCCTAGAGGCTGTTTTTACTCTTTCTTCCCCAGAGATCCGTTCTCCCACATTCAAACAATTAATTGTGTTAAAAGTGCGAAGACACAGAACCAAAGCATGTTCGATTTGGGAAGAACCATCGAGTCTAGTGACACCGTGCCTTCCTACACCTTATCACTTGGAGAACTCTTATAGAAGTCTCACCCCAGACTATTAAAACAGGAGCTCTGGTGCCAGACCCACATCAGGATAATTTAAAAGCTCTCCTGATGATTCTATTACCAAAAACTTCTTGGCTCAAAACAATAGCAGTTTATTCTTTCATTGTTCTGGAGGCCAGAAGTCTGAAATCAGTATCACTGAGGCAGAAGGCAAGGTGTTGGCAGAGTTGTGATCCCTCTGGAGGCTCTAGAGATTTCCAGTATCTGGTAGTTTTGGGCATTCCTTCCATTCGCTGGTGAATGATGCCCCTTCCTCTTTCTTCAAGGCCAGCAGTGTGGCATCTTTAGAGCTCCCTCTGCTCTGTCTTCCCATCACCTTATTTCCTTGTAACTGAAATCTCCCTCTACCTCTTATAGAGATTCTTGCATTTAGGGCCTACCCAGATCATCCAAGATAATCTCCTCATCTCAAGATATTTAGTTCAATCACATTTGCAGTGATCCTTTTTTCTTACAAGGTAACATTTACAGGTTCAGGAGATTAGAACCTGGTATCTTTGTAAACCGTTATTCAGCCAGTCACAGGTGTTCAGGGACCAGCCCCAGATTACACAGTTGATACTAGCAAAGCAAGATGGTACCCAGTAGATTCCCTGCTGCCCAATAGAAGCCTCTTTGACTACTTCTATATTACATGACCTTCATAGAATGAATTTGACCCTGTGATTTTGCCTTAATATGGGGCAGAGAAGTCTCCACTATGAAATATGTATTGACCAGATTTTTGAATGATGGTGTTACTGGTTGAGTTTGTTCTCCTCAGTACTTGGCCCCAGTGAAACCAAAAATTGAAAGGCAGAGACACAATAGCAAAGTACAGGGACAGTTTTACTTGAATGCACTCCAAGGGAGGAGTGGGCCAGAGTCAGGGTAAACAAAGGCCTCGATCTGTTGGGCAGGAGGATTGTATATAGCACTCCAGTTAGGAGGCAACTCTTCCCCTGACAAGGTGGGGTTATTTGATTTACGGGCCCTTCTGTACAGCCATCCCTCTCCGTGAGCATGTCCTTTCCCCACGCTGAGGTGTGATCTGGGCAGTTCTTAGTTCCATTCGATTGTGCTGCCATTGGGGTCTGGTTGGGGAGGGAGTTATTTCCCTGCAAAGCCTTTGCTCTTCTCACATGGGACCCCCTACCTGGGCAGAGGTTCAGTAGCTTTTTTTTTGACCCTTATCCAGGTGGCTTCTTCTTGAGGCTTATCTTCCCCTTTCCTGGCTACTCATGTCTATCTTTCTACCTAATATTTCTAATAAGAAGGTTTTTAAGACTTGGTATAGATCTATCATCTATCTATCTATCTATCTATCTATCTATCTATCTATCTATCTATCTATCTACCTATCTATCTAATATGTCTATCTATCGCCCAGTCTACCCTCTTTCTGAGGCCTGAAGCCCTTTCCATTTATTGCCAGGTATCTAACTATATGCTATCCATTAACTTGAGGAAGGTCAACAGAGAAGAGAGCAGTCAAACTCTTGACTTTAGCTTTGAAAAGTTCAGAAAGAACTGAAAGATTATTTGACCCAGTATAACTTCTCCTACCATATTGAAACTCTCCCTGCTGTAGGTGATGTTTCCATGGTATGAAGGGAAGAGTACAGAGAACTGCATGGATAAGATAGAATTGCAGTGCCAGCCCTGAGTAAGGAACATCTGGAACTGGGGTGAGCATGGGGTCCAGTCATTGTTCCCAGACATGTCCCCCATCCACAGCCTCCTCATTCCATTCTGGTCATCAGCAGGAGTGCCCACTTGTGCCTCACATTTACTTACTCTTCCCTTGACCCATCTTTTTGGGCAGAATACTTTCCATGGTCAGAATACTGAGGAACAGAGGGGAGAGTACTGAACACCTAGATGGCAGGAGGTGGCAGTAGGGCCAGAACAACCTGCTCGGGTGCTCAGTGGGACAATAGTGGAATATACCTACTATTACATGAAGAACTAGCATTTGTACAGTGTTTTTTTTGTATCATTAATCTACAATTACATGAGGAACATTACGATTACTAGACTCCCCCCTTCACCAAGTCCCCCCCACAAACCCCATTACAGTCACTTTGTACAGTGTTTTATGATTTATAAAATGCTTTTATATGGATTTTGATGAATCTTATTGTATTACTGAGATTATATTAAGCCTGAGATGTTACTTACAGCTAGTATATGGCCACTGTGGAACTTTAGCCAGGTCCTGCCTGACTTCCAACCCTCAGCATTTTCCACTATCTCTTTGGTTTGCCCCTGGGAAAGTCCAGAGATTCCATCAGCCTGATGCCCAAGGATACTCCCATTACTCTGAGGAACCAAGGCTTGCCTCAAACTATCTGGTTTGCCTCCAGGAAGACCCAGAACCCAGTGTCAATCTTTGTGAAAAGTTTATCTTACTATTCAGACCAAATGCCATAACAAAGGATCAAGTTGGAATTTTTATCATCACAGAAAACAGGAAAGATTAGGTGGCTTTTAAACATTTAGTTTGGATGGGAATTAGAGCAACAGCAATAAAGGCAGCTTTAGAAAAATAAATAATGTATGGTGAAGAGGCAATATAATCTAATCTTAGAGTAAAATAATAAAATCACTGGCCTAGAATTCAGGATACTTGGAAACCAGTGATGGAAACAATTGTGTAATTTAGGAATGTCACAGTTTCCTTCTTTATCTCCTCTTTCTCTCCTTTCCTTCTTTATCTCTTCTTACCTCATATCTATTGAATGGAAATGATACATGATCTACCTGGAAAAATACATAAAACTTTTAGAAAATGAAAAAAGTACTTGGTGAATGCAATATAACAACATATTTGAAAATGGTTGAATCTGGAACATGCATGTTGTGAGTTGAATTATGTCTCTCCAAAATTTATGTGTTTAAGTCCTAACACCCAGAACATCAGAATATGACTTATTTGGAAAAAGAGTCTTTGTAGTATAATTAATTAAGTTGTAATGGAGTAGAATAGGCCCTAATTCCAATATGACTGGCATCCTTATAAAAAGGAGAAATTTGGACCCAGACACACACACACAGAGAACATCATGTGAAGATTGCAGTCATGTTTCCTTGAGCCAGTGAACTACCAAGAGCTAGGAGAGAGGCCTACAACAGACCCTTCCCTTGGCCTTCAGAGGGAGTGTTGTCCTACTGACAACTTGATCTTGGATTCCAGCCTCAAGAGCTGTGAGGCAGTAACTTTCTGTTGTTTAAACCACTCCATTTGTGGTACTTTGTTCAGGCAGCCGTAGCTAACAAATACAGTGTCCCTGAAGTGGTGCTCCTATACTGAGGAATACCTGGATGTACCATTTTTGTAGTCATCTTTTGCCACACATCCAACAATTCTGTTAGGGAACATAACACACCCTAGTGAAGATCAAGAAGATGGGTTCTTCTATCCATTTTTAAAGATGAAACTGAATCCCAGGGAGCTGAAATAGTCAGCCAAGGTCCTTTAAGGACTGTAGCTGAATGTATCAAATTACTGTGTCCCAAAGAATGGGTGACTGCAAAGTCCCTCCTGATGTTATTGGAGGTGGTATGCATGGATGTGGCTTTGTTTATTCATTTAATCAATTATCATGTATTGAATATTTATTGTACAAAATCCTGGTCTCTTCCCTCAGAATAATGAACATTTCCATGGAAACAAAGTTGTGGTTGGAAGCTGTCAATTGTCATTTATCTCCACATTTGGGAGATAAGCAAAGGGGACAGTTATAAACCAATTTCTGTGCCCTACTCCCCTCCCCCTTCCTCTTCTCTCCACTTCCTTTTTCAACTCAGGACCTTCTTCTTTGCCCACAAGTCTTACTCTAGATATGGAAAAGGTAAGCCCTTGACCTAAACTCCATTTTAGAAGATCTTATATAGTGAAAAACAGTTCAGCCCCCAGCAAAACATTTCTCCACATCTCTGTCCTGGTTAGGACAATACAATAGAGACAGACACTATATCAGGAGTGGGGGAATAATTTGAGTGGCAGAACTCCTAAGTAAGAAAACAAATTAAATAACAATCCTTCTCAGCATGAAGTTGATAGATTTTGCATAATGAAATAGGATTTTCAAGTACAGACAAGGCGGCATTAGCAGTCTTGGCAACTGAAAAATATTTTGCAATATGAAACATTCATTTTACTTTAAATTTGTTTATATTTAGGAAAAGATTTGTGTTGGCCATTATGGTAGTCACCAGTCTCATGTGGCTATTTAAATATAAATGAACTGAAATTAAACAAAATTAAAAATCTATGTCATTAGTCACACCACACTTCAAGGGCTCAGTAGCCACATGTGGAGCTTGGCTACCATACTGGACAGTTCAGAGATAGAACGTTTTGGTCATTACATTCACCAAGTCTATTGGACAGCTTTGCTCAAGATGTAAAGAACATGGGGCATGATGCCAACTCTACTTTAGCAATTAGATTGGTTACTGAAGGTAGGATTGCTAATAGGTTTACTTTTACAAAAATATTTAATTTAATACAATTGAACAAATTCTCAAAAAAAAATTCAACTTGCTTAAGTAATTAAAAGATCACTGATGAAAGTCCTAGGATAAGGGCACAAACTTGGTGGGTAAGGAAAAAGGGTGCAAAATAGAATGTTGGCCAAAATATAGCAACATTTTGTATGCTGTGTAAGTATGTAATTTGAATTTTTTATTAAAAGGATGTTCTTAACAATGTTTATAGCAATGATATTGGAAACAATGCTGAGATGATATATAATGTTTTCTGGATCTTGTCAAAGGAGGGACATTGTGATGAAACATATGATTGATGTCATAACTATTTTTAGATACACACTGAAAATAATGACTAAATGCTCTTAAAGCAACTAAATTAAATTTAGATAACATGAGATTTGCTAGAAGAGATAAATGAAACAGATCTTACACATGGTTATGCCTTATGTGATGAAATTAAGGTTTTTTATGACATTTTTATGATAACTTATTATATGTGACCACATTAAAATGTTTTAACATAACATGTCAAATTATGGTTAATTTCTGAATCTAAGAATTGCTTAAAGAATTCATTGACAATTCCAGTTGCTATTGCCTCAGAAGAGGAAAATTTCTCTAAGTTGAAATTAATTAAAAAAACTAAGAACCACAATGACTCAACAAAGTTTGTAAAATTTGGCTTCTCTGTCAGTAGAACCCAAGTTATGTGAAAAATCTTAACAATGTAATTAGTGATGCACTGAAATAGAGGCAAGAATATACTTTTATGGAAAAAAAATGTATGAATTACATGTTTTTGCTTTAGAACCCATTCTAACATTGGCAGCTTAACAGCAAGCAGAATGCCCCAACTTGATTTAAATTCAGTTATATTTTATATTATATTGACTTTCAGGCACTTAAAATAAACAATATTAGACCTATTTTTCAATTTTGTTCTTATGATGGTATATGGTTAAAGGAAGGAGAATAGAACCAATTTTAATGGTTAGTTTGATTTATACTTTTTAAAAATACATTGATAAATGGTGTGTGGGCCTCCATTTGTCTCCTGGCCTCTGGTCTAGGAATAATAGGAATAGACCTGACCCTGTCAGTCCTTCTGGATGAAGTAAAAAATACCTTTCACACGGGTTAGGTAGAACCTGCTGTGCAGAGCCCCAGGGAGATCCTGAGACAAGTGCACTGATGCTAGTTCACCTTTATGGCTCACTTATAACAGCCACATAATCCAGATATTTGGGGGTTGAGAATATTTAGAGAAGAGAAGGCTGTGTTAAGTTTGCAGTGGGTTATACTTCAGCGGCTATAGTGACCAGTCTCATGCCATCTCCACAAATACAGAACAAGAGGAAGCCCAAACTATTAGGCTGTGGTTTGGGAGATTTCACTAAGGCCCCAGGAAAAATGTGTTTGGCACTAGAGTATCCTTAAACCTTGGATGGGTGATTGAGGGAAAAGGTGGGAGCCTCCACCCCTTCCCCCATTGGGCTATGACTAGGGATTTCTCTGATTTGAATGTCACGGTTCCGGGGTAGTCCTGTCTGAAAGCAGAAGAATGAGGCATATATTGTCCCCCGGCTTTGAGGTGTAGTTGACAAATAACAATTGTAAATATTTAAGGTATACAATGATGTTTTGATATATGTATATATAATGAAATAATATAATCAAGCTAATTAATATATCCATCACCTCAACTAGTTACTATTTTCTCCTTCCCTCTCCTTCCTCCCTCCTCTCCCTCCCTCCCTCCCTTCCTTCCTTCCTTCCTTCCATCCTTCCTTCATTCCTTCCTTCCTTCCTTCCTTCCTTCCTTCCTTCCTTCCCTCCTTCTTCCCTCCCTCCCTTCCTCCCTCCCTTCCTTCCTTCCACCCTTCCTTCCTTCCTTCCTTCCACCCTTCCTTCCTTCCTTCCTTCCTTCCTTCCTTCCTTCCTTCCTTCCTTCCTTCCTTCCCTCCTTCTTCCCTCCCTCCCTTCCTCCCTTCCTTCCTTCCTTCCACCCTTCCCTCCTTCCTTCCTTCCTTCCCTCCTTCCTTCCCTCCTTCGTTCCTTCTTTCCTTCCTTCCTTTCTTATATGAAAGGTTAGGATTCCATGGCCTTAAGCACTGAGCAGTCACATCACTGCAGCTCAAAGGCAGGAAATGCATTTTACCACAGTTTCCAAGGAAGTAAGGAAATTCTGTGTTATTAAGGTATAGCTCTTGCTGTTTTGTATTCTTATACTGAATGCCAAAGGGAGCCTTCTACATCTAGACCACTGAGGGGCCTTTGGGTTCTGTGTTAGCTGTGACTCAGTCCATTGTGAATGACCTCCAAGAAAGATTCCTGAATTATCATGCTGGACATGTAACTATATTTTGTAATAGAAACAGCTTCCTCAGACATGTGTCCAAGTGAAAGTTGAGCTGTAGCTTGGAATGACTTTCTGTTCATCCCAGGCCTACCATGGGGAGACACATTCATGGAGCCAACTGCTCGAAAGGGCTCCTGGCTCAGGTTTCCCAAGAGCACCTGCTCATCATTTAGGCATCTGAAACCTTTGGATAGAGTGTATGAGATGTCTGTCTGACTTACAAGGAAAGCTCTGCAGCTCTGAACTAAGGGAATGAAATGGCTCTGGAAGAGAAAGATGAGAGGGCTCAAGAAATGGCAGAGGCTGCTGGGTAAAAGGCAGGCATCTGTAGGCTGAGATGGCAGAGAGAGGAGCACACTTCTAAAAAGAAAAAGGAATCACTTCACATTAGTAAGACTTTAAAAAAATATGTCACAGGGAAATGCTTGAGGTGACAACTGGTTAAAATGAAGGTCTGGGGCCCCTTAAGAATGTGAGCTGTGTGAGAGAGAGGCTACATGAAGATGGAATCTGCTGCAGGGTCAGGGCCTGAAAGAGTGCTGAGTATGTAGGTGGTCAATTATTGTCAAATTAACCAATGAGTGAATGGCTCAACAAGTCAGTGAATTGCATGAGTGGCCTTGTGGCCTAATGAGAAGAGCTTGAAGGTTAGAAAAACATATATGGATTTGAGACTAATAGCTCCTTTTTTGAAACTAGTTAAAAACTTTATGCTTTCAGGCTTCAATTTTTTCATTTAAAAATATGCTCAATAATAACCACTTTGCTCAGTTGGGTGAGAATTAAATGAAGTATCATATGTAAGATCCAGGTTTATATTTGTACTGAGGACTTAATTCTCTTTAATCCCCCTTTTTCCCTTTCCTGAAGGTGGGGAAGTATAGTTGTAATAGACGAGCCCATAGAATCTGCTTCTTGTTCTCAAAATTTTCTAATTTAGAAACAGAGCAAAGAGGACTATGTTTCTTTCAGTGTCATTCTGGGGCATTGTCTCATAGGTCTACCCAATGGCTACTTAATACATTTCCCTGATGACCAGCGATACTGAACTTTCATGTACCTGCTGGCCATTTGTATGTCTTCTTTAGAAAATTGTCTATTCAGTCCCCTTGCCCATTTTTAATTTGAATTGTTCGGGTTCTTTTGCTATTAAGTGATAAGAGTTCTTTACATGTTTTGGATATTAACCTCTTATCAGATATATGATTTGCAAATATTTTCTCCCATTCAATAGTTTGCATTTTCATTTTGTTGGTGGTTTCCTTTGCTGTGCAGAAGCTTTTAAGTTTAATGTAGTCACAATTGTTTTGATTTTGCTTTTAGTGTCAAATCCAAAAAATTATTGCCAAGACCTATGTCAAGGAGCTTACCACCTATATTTTCTTCTAGGAAATTTTATAGTTTCAGGTCTCACATTCAAGTCTTTAATCCATTTTGAGTTAATTTTTTTGTATAGTGGAAGATGGTGTACCAATTTCATTCTTTTGCATGTGACTGTCCAGTTTTCCCAGCAACATTTATTGAAGAGACTATCCTTTCCCCATTGTATACTCTTGTAACCTTTGTCATAAATTAATTGACCAATGTGCATGGGTTTATTTCTGGACTCTCTATTCTATTCCATTGATCTCTGTGTCTGTTTTTGTACTAACACCATATTGTTTTGATTACTATAGCTTTGTAATATAGCTTGAAATCAGGGACCATGATGCCTCCAGCTTTGTTTTTTTCCCTCAAGATTGCTTTGGCTATTTGAGTCTTTTATGGTTCCATACACATTATAGAATTGCTCTAGTTCTATAAAAAATACCATTGGAAATTCTGACATAGATTGCATTAAATCTGTAAATTGCTTTAGGTAGCATGGATCTTTTAACAATATTAACTCATCCAATCCACGAGCATAGAAGATCTTTCCCTTTGTCTCTTCAGTTTCTTTCATCAATGTTTTATAGTTTTCATTGAACAGGTCTTTCATCTCCTTAGTTACATTTATTCTAGGTATTTTATTCTTTTTGATGCAGTTGTAAGTGGGATGGTTTTCTTAATTTCTCTTTCTGATGGTTTGTTATTAGCGTATAGAAATGCAACAGATATCTGTATATTGATTTTGTATCCTGCAACTTCCCTGAATTCATTTATTAGTTCTAATGGTTTTTGGTGGAGTCTGAGCACTTTTCAAAGTACTGCTACTGGGCTGAGCCCTGGGTTGGGGAAGGCTGCACATGGGCCCTTAAGGAGATGTCCCTGTTTGCCACAGACCCTTGGGTCTCATGGACAAGAGCTCCTTTGGTCTTCAAAGCTATTTTGCATGGCTTGTCTTTCAGGTGCTAGTCTTAAAATTTGGGGTTCCTGGTGTAGGATGCAAACCCTCCTCTCCTCAGGGAGAACTTTCAAGTTTTGAGTTCCCTCCTGATTGTGGGTTACATCACTGGGGGTGGGGTTTACAGTGAGATTGTGTCTCGGTCATACCTACCCATTTTGATGTGGTTTCCCTCTTGTTTTCCTTATGTGAAGGAATCATTCCACCAGTTTTTAGCTTTTCTTTTCCAGAGGAAATTGTTCCATACATAGCTATAGATCCAATGTGTTTGTAGGAGGAAGTAAGTTCAGGATCTTGCTACATCACCATCTTGAACTAGTAATCACAAGGTTCCTTCTTGTCTCCTGTCTTTTGCTGGTCAAGGCTCACCTTCTAGGGCTTTTACTCCCTAGTATTTCACATTTACAGAATGATTGGAAGTTATAGGCCTGATTTGGCCATCTACAATAGCTCTGCATCATAAAATGTAACCAGTAATAATCCTTTGGGTATTTCATGAGAAAATTATGGAAAGCATTTTTTAAAAACTTTTTTTATCACTGTCATTATTAAGGAATGATGGAAGTGGACTGTAGGAATGACAAGTAAAGTAAACCTAAAAGAGGACTCACATGTGCTTCATACTCCCTTAGGAGGCTAAGAAAGATAAAAGCACAACAGATTGGCCTTAATTCCCTTTACCACAACAGAAGACAGTGCCTTGTTCAAAACAGTTGCTGAGAAAAGATACTTGATCAGGAAGAACACAACAGAGTCAGAGGAAAAGTAATAAACCAATTGCCAAACAGAAAAAATGACAAGATATTATGAACCTCTTTATGTATCATAAAGGAATGAGTTGACACTGGTAAACTGTTTAAAGGTGGACAATTGTGACAAGGTGGATTGTTCACAATATGGCAACATCACTGAAGTATGTTACCAGTCAATGACTTTGCATCTTTTCGGTTTATTTCATTTAGGCCACTACAGCATTCAGAACACTTGACAATTAGGTTTAAATCCCATCTTCTGTTGATTCTTTCTCCTGGAAAAATGGCTTAAGCTGGGAAGTAGCAGCTGAACAAATATTTGAAGTTGATGAAGGAGTGGTGAGTAGATGAAGAACCTCAGCTAGCCTTTGACAAGCCTGGGCATCAGCTGAGGTTCAGTATGTAACACAATGGTGTATGTGTGTAGCAGGGGTAGACACTTTGAACTTGTCCATATGATTGGATTGTGAATATTTTCTTGTATTCCAAGTAAGTGTAATCTATACATGGAGACTTCAAACATGTGCCCGTCCAACTTTGTATACTGCCCAGAACAATGAAAATTCACAAGAAAACCCAGGCTAAAGTAGATACTCAGATGTTACCACTGAGCAGTTCATAGCTTGTGCCGATTATTGGTTATTCTGTTTTGTGGTACAATTCTGTGTGGGCAATATTTTGAGGCATTTTACAATGTTGAAGTACCCTATGGAGAAGTCTCTACCTTCACATTCAAGGATAGGTACCTCCCCCAGATCATACTGCTTGCATAAATATAATCACAGTTATAGAAATTATGGCTACATTTTGCAGAATAATCTTTGGCTCTTCATTTTTGATTTATTGTTAAGCAGATCATGTTTACAGATAAGAGCTTTTTGAGACTTTATTTACCTGTTAATTACTTCATTGTTGTTTGTGTCAAGGCACACACTTGGAAGAGTACTAACGGGACTTAAAATGGGCAGGCATTATTTTTTTCACTCAGAAAACTATATTTGCTCATTATGAAAAGAATGCTCTTATGAAAAGGAAAAAAAATCATCTATATTCTCATCACTCAATGATAATCAATGTTAGCATTTGAATGCATTTCCTTCCAGTGTCTTTTTTTAAATGAATCATTCATTTTTTAACATACTTGTGATCATACTGAATATTCAGGTTTATGCAGGACCTTGAACTAGAACTTAATGATTCATTTTTAATAAATGATAGAAGAAGAGAAAAAGACCAGGAGTAATAAAACCAAAATAGAGAAAACTCACTGTAATCAGTGGTCTAAAATTCTGCTTCCACCAAACCTTTTCTTAAGAGGCTAAACAGTACCTTCTTTAGACTCTCTTCACTTTTCTCTTAATAAGGGAATTAATCACATGGTTATTGTGATTTGTTCTACACTGTCTCATGAGCTTCCTAACAAGTGTAATGCATAGTAGTTGTACCACCATTTAACATTAGTTGATCCAGTTGGGTCTAAAATCATGTGTCTGAACTCCCAGGCAGTGTTCTTCCCATTACAGCAGGCTACTACCCTTGGGATTTGGTTGGTCGTGAATATTCTTGTAAGCACTGCTCTGGTCACAACTGTCTTAGTCACCTTGCTTGGCATCTGGACTTGAACAAGTTGAAGAGGGCTTGGGGCCTCAGGGTTGTGCCTGGCCCCCAGTCCAAGGTTCTCTGGGAAGCTCCTTGTTTTGGTCTGTCGAGCTTGTGATATGAACATTAGAATATCTGAAAGGCAGATGTTTTGGTTGAAATGTTTGTTCTATTATTTCTAGTTGCATAACTTTTGACAATTATTTAGCCTCTTTGAGCCTAAGTTTTCTGATCGGTAGAATCGGGATAATATTATCTATTAGGACATAATAATATCTCATGAGGTTTAAATATGATTTCACACTTTACACTGATAGGAAGCAACTGATAAAAGGTGCTCATCATATATTAGGACAAAGCAGACCTACTCATAAGAAGACATAATCCTTAGATAATGTTGATAAATAGCCACATCTCCCAAAAACCCCTCAGGTGAGGGGTCTTACAGCATTTGGCTCTACACTCAGCCTTACATACAAGGAGAGATGGGGAGATATTCAGGACCTGGATGGGAGAAAGGATGGAGTTAGTCCAAACAAAGACTTCCTCATTGTTTTCCAAAAAACTTTAGATAACAGTGACCCATCATATTTGTCTTTGAACCCCAGGATCTAAATACTTTTTGAAAAAAATGTGTCAGAAAGTTTTCTAAATGCTAGGGATGCCTGAGTGAAAAATAGGTGACTTCCAATAGTGGTTTTTCAAATGAATTCATGTATGGTGGAGGTATCTTGTGTACATTGTAAAGACAAGTTTTCAAGCAGTTTTTATCTCCTTTGCTCCCTTTAGTTTGTAGCAACTTGTGGTTAATCATATTCAGACTTAACTGCTGTTGGATTGTCCTGGGATTTGCACTCAAGCTTGTCTGACTCCATTGTATTTCTTCGGCTCTGAAGGTCTTCCATGTATTCACCAGCTTGGTAGCCTCTGAAGGGAGCCAATAAATGCTGAGTCTTTGAACTCTACCCTCAAAGAACAGAGGACACAAGATCAAATACAAGAAATAATATTGACCAATGTAGGACAGTATATTAACTTTTGAATTATCTCTGTCCTCACGAGAATGGAGCATGCCACATGAGGTGATTGAAGTAATACTTAATACTTCTGCAAGGCTCAACACCACTTTGACTTCCATCATCTTTTTAGAAGAGAAACCATTTGCTAGGATATCCTATTATTTCCCACATTCCTAACCAGACAAGTTTGAATATGATTTTACCTTTGTCCTAGGATTGGAACATCATTATTCTGTTCATGAATGTCCTTGGGACTCCTGTTTGGTTCTTCTGTTCCTCTGAATCTCAGTCATCACTTCTGCCATGTTTGTGCCTTCTTTCTTTCTTCTTTTATGGGTTTATTCTCTTTTTGCTGGTGCTAAGTCTTTCTGGCCTGAAAAACAGACAACTGAACAAGTTAAAAAATGTGGCCAGGGCCTTGTGTTTGCTGAGTAAAGTCACATTTTAAGAAGGGTTATTTACTCTGTTTTGCCTGAATTCATCCCTTTTCCCATTTAATTCCATTGTGGGTATTTTCAGGGTAGGGGAGAAGGTGGGCTTGGCTAGAGGCACACTGACTTCGGGTAAGTGAACACTTCTTCTTCCAGAAAGGTAAGTATGTCAAGAACAGATGGAGGTAGTAAAGGCTGGATGCTCAGGGCTGGAGCCAGGCCTCTGGGAGGAGTTAGACTGGGGGAGATTTGGAAGAGGAGAGGAACAGCAGGAGAGAAGGCCTGAGAGGAAGAGGAGTAAGGCCCAGAGGGAAAGGAAGTGATGCACAGATCACACATCTACGATAGCCTGGCTATTCCGTTCAACCCGCAGAGCCCATTAGTAGGCACTGTGCTGTTTTGATGCCCTCCCCTTCCAAGTTGTACTCTCTGTCCTTCTCTGCCCTTCTCCTTTGCCCTCTAGCTTCCTGTTGGGCTTGGTCAGTGGGAGGCACTGACACACAACTGGAAGGCAAGGAGAGTTAGGGTGCTTATTTCTCTGGGTCACTGTGGGTTGACTGAGCCACTCCCCTCAAACGTATTCTGTCAGGCTGTCTTCCCAATATGGCTAGGTTCCAGTGGCCCCATTCCCAGTCAGGCCGAGTGCTGTCACTGCTCCATACTGCAGGATCCTCCAAACCCTGCCCACACCTCTGTATTAAATTCTTATCAATTACCAAATGTATGGTGTCATGACTATCCTATTGTTATCTTGACTGATGCAGGTACTATGTTTTAATTCCCGTTTTATAAATGGGATGAGTTAATGTTAGTGATTTTTATGTAACATGTCCACTTATACAGCTAAAAATAGTTGGTTCTGAGATTTGAATCCAGGCCTCTCCAATGTCTATCCTCTGAGGACCACCAGCCTGAATGAGCATTCATGGGGGAAATTAGGGACTAATGTCTTTAGCTGGGAGGGATCCTACTGTGAGATGATGAAAGAAAAAGTTATGTTCTATATACTGTCTAACCTGGGCAAGATGCTGTAATTACAGGATCACAGGACATAAGAGATGGAATGGTCCTTCTCTATAAATAGTTTTCATGCTGTGCTCAGTGGAGCCGTAGCAGGTCTACTCAGAAGCATCTGGGTTCCACGAGGAGCAAAGAAATGTGGGACTGGCCTTGGACATGCTCATCTGCCTCACTGAGAGCAGATGTACTTTAGTCGGTTGTATTTTACTTTATTTTTCCTCTTTGGTCACTGAATAGAGAAGTTTCTAAAGTTTTCCTTGGTTTCTCCTTTAAAATGAGCTATCCCATCCCATAGATCATTGGTGCTATTATTGAGATTGTACATGTAACATACCTGGCTATTAATAAATGTATATTTCCTTCTTTTTCAGTATATTCAGAGAAGAAAATGCAGTTTAGTCTCTGAAGTTTTCCATTTCAATCTCTGATTCAGTAGAGATAGACTAACCATCCATCATTCCCTAGGTGGCTTTCATCTGAAAAACTGCAGCAACTGGAGGGTGGAGGAGAGGACTATGAATCCTGCTCTGACATGTCCAACAGATGCCTTCTCCAGGGAGATTCGGCTGTAGCCACTCTGACCCACATGAATAAGCAGGAGATCAAATGGTTACCCTGTGAAATATGGGCCCTTACTCATTTATACACAGCTGCTCCTGGGGCGTCAACTACTTGAACAGCTTTCTCTGCTGCTTTCTTAGGGCTGCTTTCTTAGGGTGCATCCTGAGCTGGAACCATATCCTTTGCTAGGCATTTATCTTGAGCAGTGGTTCTGCAGTAACAATGTTTGAGAACTCCTGATCTAGAGAGCTAGGTGGAGAGTATACTCCATGTACACATGAACACTCTGTGTGTGCACACAAACACCCCCCACACAAAGACACTGCATCCACTCCCCTGTAGTGTAAGGTCAACCAGTAAATACTTCAGTGCACCAATCAGTGGTTCTTAAGCTTGCTGCATAGCAGAATCACCAAGGGGGCCTAAAAGCTTCTGATGCCCAAGTGACATCCCAGACCACTACATTCAGGAACCCTGGGAGTGATATTCCAGGTTATTGCACCGTGCAGCTAAGTTTGAAAATCAGTACAGGAGAGTACAAGTTTCTCGTGACAAGATGCTCTTGCAATCCATTTACTCTTTCTAAAAGAAAACATTTTAATTTTATTTTTTAAAACCTTTAAGCAGAAAGGAATTTATTTATTGAATTAGATATTTACAAAGTTACTGGAAGGACTGTAGGACTCTGGTCTGGGCTTCTGGGAATGATTCTCAAGACATGGCAGAACCAGTAATGCTGGGGAGCACGCTATCCTTGCAGCGAGCAGGAACTTGAGAGGGAACTAGCAGGCAGCCGTCTACTGCCCCCACCCCGCTCTATCAGCCTATCTTACACTACTTCTATCATAGTTATTGATTTCAATACCCTTGTAAATGAGCCTTCCACACCCCTGGCCTCTCAGTCCCTTGATCTACTCTCCTAGTCCACTCCTGTCTCCTGAATGCCTGTATCCTGCCCTTTGTCTTCTCAGACCTCTAGCTCCTCCACCATGCTCATTTTTAGGGGTGATCTTCTTGTTTTACACTGTGACATACAAGCAACTGGAGGGATCAAAAACATTTTTATTTTTATAAATTGCCAAATCTCATACAGGCTTACTTCTGCTTCTGGCTTTGATGGAGTAACCATGATTGGACATACCCTCTCACAGTAAACAAGGAGAAAGCAGATGAAATATATGAGGCAACTGTTTTGGACATTAAACAATAGACAGCATAGGACTGTGATTGACAGGAGAAGTAAGCAGTGTGGACTTTCTGTTCAACTGTATGGAGGCACTATCCAGATTGCAGTGAAGGGAGGGCAATCTCAAGAGCAAAGGAGAAGACAAGGCTGGAATTTTGGACAAGTGAGGTGTTTGAAAATTTGAGGGCCAGAATTATGGGGAGGAGGGAGCTGCCTGAAGAAAGAGCTTGAAAATCTGCATAAAGGCCCCTGGGAATATTATGTTAAATACTGAACACAGACATGAAGGCTGAGACTCCATGAAGCAGGGCAAAAAACAATCACACGTGAACTGAGGGGTCTCTAGAACACACATGGGACTGGGAGATGTTTACATATTGGTCAATCATAGTAAAGAGTCCTTGTTGAAACTCTGAGGTACTCAGTGGACACACTGAAGGGCCATGCTTTAGGAGAGAGAATAAACCAGCTCTGGAGTCAAGGACCCTCAGAACTGGCCCTACGAATTTATCAGAAAACTTTAAAAGCTTAAGTGGAACAACAAGTAATTTAAGTGCCTGCCCGAATAAAGTCAAATACCTTTTAAAGGAATGCATATTTTTAAAAAATCCAGCATCAACATTGTAAAATGCACAGTCCAGGATCTAATTTAAAAAAGTACTAGACGTGAAGTAGAAAAAAATATAACCTACTACTACAAGGAAAAGCATTAATCATAAACAAAATAAAAAATAACAAAGGTAATGGAATTAGAAGATAAGTATCTTAAACCAGTTAATATAAATACCTTCAAGGATTTAAAGGGAAACATAAGCCTAATGAGGAGAGGAATGAGGGATTTTTAAAAATGGAATTTCTAGACATGAAACACCATCTGAAATGGAAAATTCCATTGGAAGGGATTAACAACTGATTAGACACTAAGAAGGAAGAAAAAAAATCACTGATTTGAAAGCACAGCAATGGAAACTATGCCCTGAAACAGAGGGAAAGAAAGACAAAATGAACAGAGCCTTAGTGGCCAGGGGACAATATCAAGCGTCATGTGTAATTAGGGTTTTATAAAAGGGAGAGGAAAACAGAAAATTATTTGAAGAAGCAGTGACTTTTTCACAAATAGGGTGAAAATTGTCAATCCACATATTCAAGATACTCAACAGAACCCCAAGCAAGGTAAGCCAAGGAAACCTCACATACTACAATAAAAATTTTAGAAAGCCCAATATAATAAAAATAAAGAGAAAATTTTGAAAGCAGCCAGAGAAAGGAACTACACATTAAAAACATTGTAGAAGATAAGAATCTGTGGACTTCAAATCAGCAACAATATAGGTCAGAACACAATAGAATGACATCTTCAAAGTGCCAAAAGAAAAAAAGCTATCAACCTAGAATCTCTGTTCAGTGAAAATAACTTTAGAAATAAAAGAGAAAGACATTCTCAGAAGAGCAAAGTCTGAGAGAATTCATCACCAGGAGACCTACACTATTAAAAAATATTAAAAGAAATTTTCTTATGTGGAAGGAAAATAATACCAGATAAAATCTTGAAACTTGAAAAAAAAAAAAAGACTGGAAATGGTAAATATAATTTCATTTTAAAAATTATTTTTCTTACCAACATGTAACAAATATGTAAAAATTATTAATGAGGTATTTTATACTTTTTTTTTTTTTTAGTACTAGTACTAAGTACCTGAAATCCATGTGTGTTTTTGTTACATCCCATTTCAGGTGAGATGACCCACATTTTAAGTACTCAGTAGCCACTTGTGGCTAATGGTTATTGTATTGGGCAGCACAGCTCTGTCCATTAGCCTTGTTTATGTCCTCACTTACTAGCATCTGAAAATAATATGTCTTTGTTTTATTTATTTTCTGTCTCACCCTACTAGAATGTAAACTCCAAGAGAAAAAGAACATTGACTTGTTCACTGCTTAACTTTCTGTTCAAGAACAGAACCCAGTACCTGGTAGATGCTACTGTTTGTTTCTTGAATAGAAAACATTTCAAAGAAGACATGGACACTATATACAGCAGTTAGGAATCCTAGGATATGCACTCTAAGAACAAGAATGGCCCTTAGAGGAAGTTTAGTCAGTAGAGGCTTTGAAATTTGATGGATATGGGTTTGAATCTCAGCCCCATTACCTATAGTTGGGCAACTTATTTAACCTCAATGCAGGGATGTCCAAAGTGGGTGTAGCCTGGGAACAACTGGGAAGTATTTTATCTCTGACTTTGTTTTGAATTGCCAGGACATGATAATAATAAAAAGTCTTATTTTCCCTATAAAAACAAAAACCCAGCACACAATGTGCTCCCTCATTGTTCCCACCTGGAGTGTAGCATTCTCATTGCTCCATGCTTAGTATGCGAACACCTCCACCAGCTTGTATTTTCTCATCTTTAAAATGATTTTTGTCATTTAGCAAATATATTTATAGTCCTTAGTATGCGCTGGGCATATTCTCAATGCTTTGATAGTAATCTGTTTAATCCTAGCAACAATTCTGGAAGGAAGGTGTTATTCTTTTTAATTCCCACTTTCAGATGAAGAGACCAAGGCACATGTTTATATATCTGAGGAGAAGCAGAACCAAATTTTTAGCTCAGGAACACTAGAAAACATACTCTTATATTGTCTTAAAAATGAGACCGACCATACAAGGTTGGAGACACCGCATTCAAAGTGATCAGCACACTGTCCAGCTCATAAAAAATACTCAGTAGACAGGAGTTATTCTCACTACTGCTAATAATATTTTTGTTGATTGGGAATCTGAAATCACAGGAGGAGTAACCGACCCCTCCAGGCACCCACCACTATTCAGAAGCAAAGGCAGCTTTAAAGTATAACCTGCTGATTCCCAGTCAGGCCAGGTCTGTCCACTGTCAGCCCTTATGGGAAATTAAAAAGAAATAACCACAGGTAGAGTAAGTGTTGACATTTTGATTAACTTAACTGAGAACGTGTTGTTTCTCTCAGAAGCTTGAAGCTTCATTTATCTGATCCTGGGAGTTCCCTCACATCCTCCAGAGGGATTTTTACAAAGAAAATGTTTCAAATGCATTCTCCCCCACAGCCCCTAATCCACACAATAAGAATATATTTAGTATTCTAAGGCTATGATATACTGTGATTTTTTTTCTGCTTTTCATGAATTTTTAGAGCACAATTTAAGCTTTCAAAAACTTTTAAATTATGGTATGATTCACATACAGTAAAGTGTACCAATTTTAATGTGCAATTGGATGGATTTTTACATGCATATACAAATGTGTCACTACCACCCAGATCAAGGGAGAATATTTTTGGCACTCCAGAAGGTTCCCTCATGCCCTCCCATAGAAAACTCTCCACCAAAGGTAGCACCATTCTGAGTTCCACCAATTTAAGATTCATTGTCTGGTTTTAACTTAATTTACATGGAATTATGGGTCTGGCTTTTTTTGTTCAGTGTTGTGAGACTTTTCTGTATTGTTGTGGCATGCAGTATTACATTTTAAATTATTGAATAGTATTCCATTTTGTGAATATACTAGTTTATTTCCCCATGATTCATTTTTGGTCATTTCATGAGGTTTCTGTTTGGGGGTATTATGAATAAAGCATCTGTGAAATTCTTGTGTATTTTATTTGCTGGATATAAAAGCTTATTTTTATCAGATACATACCTCTACATGAAACTGCTGGGTCATAAGGTATGGGTATGTTTAAGGTTAATAGATAATGTAAAAGAAATGTCCAAAGCAGCTATAGCAATTTACACTCCCACAGCAGTGTATGAGACTTTTGGTTACGCTATATCCTCATTGACACTTGGTATTTACCTTGACTCTTTAGAATAATCTGTATTTTGGACACTGATTCATTAACATATCATGTGTCAGATAACAGATAAGTCATTGATTAACAAAAAATTACATTTCATTAGGCAATTCCATCTACAATGAAATTTCAACAACAAAAAATTTCCATTGACAGTGAAATCAAGGGCTATAGGCATCTTTATTTCTTAAAAGTCAACGTTACTGAAGTGCAATTCACACACAATAAAATTTATTAAGTGTAAAGTTTTTGAGTTTTGATAATTGTGTCCAGATGTGTAACCTCTATAGTAATCGGTATTTTCAGCACCGTAAAAACATCCTTTAAGTCCTCGGAACTTATTCCCCTCTTCCCAACTCCTGGTCCTTGGTAGCTGTTGATCTACTTTCTTTTACTATAGTTGTGTTTTTTCCAGAATTTTTGCATGAATGATGTCATACAGTACTTTCATGTCCGGATGCTTTTGCTTAGCAGAATGTCCTTGAGATTTATTCACATTATTGCTTTTATCAGTAGTTCATTCCTTTTTATTGCTGAGTTGTATTTCAGTGTACTCATGTAGAGGTTTCCCCTACTCTCCGAAAGCATAGTGTTCCTAAGAAAGCTTTCGCAAGCCAAAATGATTCCCAGAAATCGGCAAAAAGAGAAGTAATTACCATTAATTTATATGGGAAAAGTCTTGAGGGTTCCCAGATTTAAAAAACACGCCTCTTAGGCTTTTGTGATACTTTAGGACACATCTTGCTAACGGATGCACTAAAGAAACCGAGATAAAGCAGAGATGCTCACAGACACAGTCCGAAAGCTCCGGCGGCTTGGTGCTGGTGCCGCGAGCGCGGCCCTGGGAAGGAGCCTGGGAGGCCGCCGGCCGCTCTGGGCTCCCGGCTCCCTGACTTGCGGCAAAACAGCCGCTGGACGCTATTTTCACTCTCCGCCTTCTGTCGTAAAAGCGAACATCCTCTTCAGGTTTCTTTCGGGAAGTGGAAGCAGGTACTGATGTAGGTCGTGATAGTGAAGTGCTGTAACATGAACTTAGAAAAGTGGGGGATACCTGTACTACCATTGTTTTAGCTATCCAGGTGTTGAGGAAATTTGTATTCTTTCTGCTTGGGGCTATTATGAAAAAGTTTATTTTTCTGTACGAGTGTAAACACTCTGTATTTCTTGGATAAATACCTAAATGTTGAATTTCTGGGTATATGGTAAGGGTATGTGTAATTTTTTTAAAAATTGCCACTATTTTCCAATGTGCACTCTCACTAATGAAGTAGGAGAACTCCAGTAGTTTCACATACTTAATAACTGGTATTGTCAAATCTTTTTATTTCCAGCCATTTTAATGGGTGTGGAATGGCATCATCTCATTGTAGTTTTAGTTTGCATTTCTGTAATAATGAATGATATAAGCATATTTTCATGGGCTTATTTACCATCTGTATACCTAATGTTGGTAAAGTATAATCTTTTGCCCATATGTATTTTTTAATCAGGTTACCAGTTTTCTCATTATTGTAAGCATTTTTAATGTATTCTGGATGCAACACTTTGTCAGATACATTCTTTGTGAATATTTTTTCTAGTCTGTGATTGCCTTTTAATTTCTTAATAGTGTCTTTTGAAGAGCAAAAGTTTAAATTTCAATGGAGTCAAATTTGTCAACTTTTTCTTTCATATTCTATGCTTTTTGGGTCCTATTTGTTCTACGTGTTTGATCATTGCTGAATACAGAGTTGCTAAGATTTTTTTTGTTTTTGTTGTTTTCTTGAAGCTCGTTTTTTTTAGCCTTTACATTTAGGTCTATGATTCATTTTGAATTAATTTTTATAAATGGTATGATGCAAGGGCTAAGGTTAATTTTTGTTGTTTCTTTTTCATTTGGATATTTAATTGCTTAAACATTATTTCTTGAAAATATTTCCCCATTGAATTGCAATGGCATCTCTGTTAAAAAATTATTTGATCATATAGATGCATGAGCCAGTTTTTGGGGTCTCTGGTCTATTGATACATATATATATCTTTACAACAATATCATCACACTACTTTGATTACTGTACCTTAGAACTAAGCTTTAAATCAGGTAATGTAAGTCCTCCAACTTTGTTCTTCTTTGTCATTATTGTGGGCTATACTATTTCCTGTGTCATTTCATACACATTTTAGAATAAACTTGCCAGTTTTACATAAGTGACTATTGGAACAAAAGTGCATTGAGTTTATAGATTAGGGGAGAATTGACATCTTAATACTACTAGTCATCTTATTTAGATCTTTACTTTCTCTCAGCAATTTTGTCATTTTTAGCTTATGTCTTGCAAATTTTTCTTAAATTTATTTATATTTTTTTCATATTTTTGTGCCTTTGTTAACATTTTCAATTTGAATAGGATATAGAATATACAACTGATTTTTTTCTGTATTGACCTTGTTATCTACAACCATGCTAAACTTGGTATTTTCTTTTGGTGTATTTGTTCTACATAGGTAATCACGTGTTTGCAAATAAGGAAAATTTTACTTCTTTCTTTCCAGTTTGCAAGCATTTTTTTTTCTTGCTTTATAGCATGAGTTAGCACCACCAGAACAATGCTGCATAGATGTAGGACAGAAGATATTTTTGTCGTCTTCTAACATCACGGGTAAAGCATGAAGGATCATGTTAATTATACGGTTTTGTAGATACTTTTAATCATTTTTTAGGAAGTTTCACTCTATTAGTTTGCTGAGAGTTCAATGTTTAAAAAGTTATGAATAAGAATTGAATTTTATGCTTTTTTTGCATGTGCTGAGATGATACTTTTTCTTTTTAGTCTATTGGTAGGATGAATTATGTTGACGGATTTTCAACTGCTAAGTCAACTTTGCACTCCTGGTATAAGTATTTGGTCATGATATATTATCTTTTTCATATATTGATGACTTGTATTTGTTAAAAAAATTTTAAAGATATTTCACATCAATATTCATAAGGGATATTGGTCTACAGTTTTCTTGTAACATCTATGTTTTATTTTAATTATCAAGGTAATGCTGGCCTCATAGAACCAGTTGAGAAATGTTCCTTTCCTTTTTTGGGAGACTTTGTATAGAATTGATATTATTTCTCCTTTAAGTATGTGGTAGAATTTTACAAAGACGCCATTTGGACATTTGGACATTTCTGTGTGAGAAGTTTTTAATGAAAAATGGAATTTCTTGTTATAGGCTGTTCAGGTTATCTATTCCTTTTTGAGTAATTTGTGTATTTTAAGTAATTTCTGTTTCACCTAAGTTGTTGACTATATAATGTGAAAATGTTTGCATGTTCACTTGCTGTATTTAATATCTATAGGCTCTTTAGTGATCTTCTTTTTTTACTGATATTAAAAAATTATGTCCTTTCTTTTCATCAGTCTGGCTAGAGATTTATCAACTCCACTGATCCTACGATCCATTGATCATTGTTCATTGATGGTTTCTATTGTTTTTTATATTTTCTGTTTCATTTACTTTTATTTCCTTTATTATTTTCTGCACTGCTGAATTTAGGAATAATTTGTTCTTTTCTTTTTCCAGTTTAATAAGGTGTATGTTTGGATCATTGATTTGAGGTCTTTCTATTTTAGCATTCAAAGCTATAAATTCCCGTCTAAGCATTACCTTAACTGCATTCACATATTTTGATACGTTGTATTTTTATTCTCACTCAGTTCAAAGTACTTTCTCATTTTCCTTTTGGATTCTTCTTTGACTAATGGGTTATTTAGAAGTACAGTGTTTGATTTCCAAATATTTGGGAACTTTCCAGATATCTGTTATTGATTTTCAGTTTAGTTTGCTGTGGTCAGAGAATGTAATTTATATGATTTCAATATTTATAAATCTATTGAAACTTCTTTTTGGGTCCATCATGTGGTCTATATTAGTCAATAGTCTATGTGTACTTGTGAAGAATGTGTACTATGCTTTCTTTGGGTGCAGTGTTGATAAATTCCAATTAAGATCAATATATGGTTAGGTCTTTTATAACCTTTTGATTGTCTTTATATTTGTGTTTTCAAACATCGAAAAAGATATGGTAAAATCTCCAACTGTAATTGTGGATTTATACTTTCAGTCTAAAAGTTTTTCTTTTATCTGTATTGAATCTGTTACTAGCTGTGCACACAATTAGAATTGTTATGCCCTCTTAACAAATTGGTTCATTTTTCATTAGGTAATGCCCCTTTATATTCCTGGTACTATTCCTTGCTTTGAAATATTAATATAGTCATTCTACCTATCTTGATTAGTGTTTATGTGACATACTTTTCCATCTTTTTATTTTTACCTCTTTTTGTTTTTATGTGTAAAGAAGGTTTCTTCTAAATAACATAGTTATATCATGTTTTTTTTTAACACAACCTGACAATCTCTTCTTTTTTTTTTGTGGTGTTTATATTTCATGTGATTATTGAGATAGATGGATTTAAATCTACCAAGTTACACTTTGTTTTCTCCTTGTCCCTTCTATTCTCTGTTGCTTTTTACTTCTTTTCTTGCCTAAATTAATTTTATATGACTTTACCATATTTCTACTATTGACTTGTTAGGTATATGTTTTTGTTTTGAATTTTTATTAGTTTTATACTTTTCTGGTAGTTTTGAAAATGGATGAAGGCACCAACCATATAAGGGCTGTAATTTATGGATCAAGTTCTTATGTATAATACTAGCTAAGTTTGGAGACACTTAAATAATCCTACAGAATACTATGTTATTACTAAGCAGTGGAAAAATGACACCAGGCAGTAATGATAGTATAGTTAATGGGAAGGCTGGTGGACTGGTAGCCAGCCCTCTTAGAGCTACATTTTCATCCTAGATAATCAGTATTTATGAAAATGTATTTAGCTTTACCTTAGTGTTGCTTCTCTAGGCCTTAGCTTTCTTCCCTCCTAAAATGAGGAATTGTAGGAGGATTTTTCAGTTCAGAAAACTCAGTATATCTTGGGTTTTGTCTCTGTTCCCTTAACATCGTCAGATGATCCAGTCTCTGGGATGTCTTTGCTTCACAATTATTCCAAACACAGGTTGATTGTACTTGCATCTCACTTTCTTAATAATCAGTTGGAGCAAATGGTAGATACCATCTTTCAATGATAAAATCAATGTTATCATGCTAGTTTCCACCAAAAATCCAGGACAGCCTTGGCATTTCTGCTTTAAATTTGGTGCTCTTCTTGGAGTGTGTCCCATTTTGTTCTTTCAGATGTTGTCTCACCATTAGCATTGAAGGTATGTCTCATGTGTTGCTATGTTCCATTCCCTCAGACCCATTACCTGCTCTTGACAAGCTACTCTAGGATGCCGCTCAAGGCTGAGGAGCTGCTAACACTGGGGTCCTTCCCATAACTTCTTAGTTTCCTTTAACTGTGTCATACCCTCTGGAAATAGCCTCTTCTTTAAATTCTTCTCCATTAAACTCTCTGAGATGTCTGTCCTTCGACTGTTACAAGCAACAAGTTCAAATATTAGTGAGTGTTCAAGCTTTATCATGCTAGAATTATTGTCTAAACCTTTTCCTTTAAAAAATCATACGAAAGTCATTTGATCTTAGGGGATAGGTGGACACTTTATAATTCTGCCTTCGCACTCAAGCACAGATTTTGTCAAGTGAAATCTGAAATTTGGTTCCTTTTCCCCAACCCTCACATGATGGAACTAACGTGAAAGTTTAAGGAGTTGGATTAATTTGTGTGTCTTAACCTTTCTCTGTCTCCAGATTTCTCTATAGAGAAATGGAAAGGGTTGTTTGTGAGGATTGAGTGACATAACATTGGTTATATTCTTAGTACAGTACCTAGAATATATATTCAAAGATTTAGTTAGCTCAAAAAACTGGCAATTTTATTCTGTCTTTTGGCCTTCGTTTAGTTTAGGTTATATCCTTAAGCTTTTTTTTCTTCCAAATAATTTCTGTAACCAGATTGCTTTTTTGCACTAATAATCTTTAGATATGCCTTCATGGATCTAAGACTTCTCTGCTTTTGGAAATAACATAAAGTGTTCAATATTATGTTTCCTAATTTTCTACTCCCTCTGCTTGTCCATTTAATTCCATAATGCAGTATTAAAGAAAATTTCTGCTGTGTTTTCCCTGACCACAACCAGCTTTAAAACTCCATTCATTGCCCTATTGTTTTCTTTTTTTTCATTAAGATATCACTGATACACCTCTTACAAAGGTTTCACATGAAAAATGTTGTGGTTACTACATTCGCCCATATTATCAAGTCCTCTCCCACACCCCATTGTAGTCACTGTCCATCAGCATAGTAAGATGCCACAGAATCAGTACTCCCTGTGACCCCCCACACCATGTGTACCAATCATAATACCCCTCAATCTGCTTCTCACTCCCTCCGCACTCACCCTCCCCAACCCTGCCTCTTTGGTAACCTCTAGTCCCTTCTTGGGTTCTGTGAGTCTGCTCCTGTTTTGTTCCTTCAGTTTTGCTTTGTTGTTTTACTCCACAGGTGAGGAAATCATTTGGTACTTGTCTTTCTCCACCTGGCTTATTTCACTGAGCATAATACCCTCTAGCTCCATCCATGTTGTGGCAAATGATAGGATTTGTTTTCCTCTTATGACTGAATAGTATTCCATTGTGTATATGTACCACATCTTCTTTATCCATGCATCTACTGATGGACACTTAGGTTGCTTCCATGTCTTGGCTATTGTAAATAGTGCTGTGATAAACATAGGGGTGCATATGTCTTTTTGAATTTGAGATCTTGTTTCCTTTGGGAAAATTCCTAGGAGTGGAATTCCTGGGTCAAATGGTATTTCTATTTTTAGTTTCTACAAATCACTTATTCATTTTGTCTTTAAGGTCACAATTTGACATATCAAACCTTCCTCGCCTTCTTTCCCTAAAAGGCAAACCAGCTGCAGAGGACTACTTTCTTCATTTCTGAAGACATCATAAGCTTGATATATGTGTCAGTAATGATAGACATATGTGGGTGTTAACAAAAGGTAGTTTGCTTTTTTTTTTTGAAGTTGATATTATGAACCTTGATAATAGATGCCAAATCTTTTCATAGATTAAATTGTAGGAGAAAAGCTGTATTTGTCCAAACACCTCCTTCCTGAGAGTTTAGATATCATAGTGATGAGAGGGGTTAACAAATATTGGGTCCATATAAAAAGAGCAGGTGTATGTTAATGACAAGTATTTAGTATGATTAGGACTTGATTCACACAAACCTTTCACTGGTATGTTCACCAGAAAGTTCTAGATGGAATTTGGCCTCTCTCAAAGTGCTCTATCTCTCTCACCTCCATCTAGCATCTCTGATCATGTTTTAGATATTCCCTGGAATGAGGAGCTGAGTGCAATGTCTGCTACTTTGGCCAGTAGAATGCCTTTGAAGTCCTCGTTCCCGACTCATGGTTCAAGCCTACCTTAGCATTCTAGTGCACTTGCTTGGGTGGATAATGGTGGTCCTACTGGAATATACATTTGCAATGAGTTAACTAGTAGTGTAGGTTATTGCGTGTTTTGAGCTTTATTTCACAGTGAAGTAACACCTCTATTCAGTTTGACTTTTATTTCTATTAAATCATATTGCAGGATGGGGTCTGAGAATCCTTTCTCCCTTTGTGTTGAATAGCCTGAAAAGATACCATCTCCCCTTTCTTTGAAAAAAAAGTAGAATGAAATAAAGGTGGTCAAGGAACAGTTTGCTAGGTAGCAATTTGGAGGGGGTAAAAATTATGTCACATTTCTTTGAAGCTTTCACTGCTCTGGCCTTAAAATCCCCTATCACATAAGGCCCTTCGGTTCCTCTGTTATGGCCAAATATATGCCCACAGTTAGACCCAATCAGTTACCAAAGATGACAAATTCTGTCTCCCTTACCCATTCATATAGTTTCCCAACCCTGAGATGAGTAAAACTGACCCCCACACATTTGTTTGCATAGAAACCCAATGGGTACCTGGAAGGAGAGCCCCATTTTATGCCTCTTTCAGGGGGCAAGATCCATTAGGCTTCGATATATAGCTGTGATTTCCTCCACGTTGCTATTTTAAAGTAATGAACCTAAGCCTTTCCAGGGTCTGATTCATGCTTTTGAAAGGTAATAAGAGAACACTTTATGAAAAAGAGGTTATCTTTAGTCTATGTTCATCAGTAAGGTAGACTTTCATGCACTGGGTGATGAAGCCCTGTCATTTTGTTATCGTTTGAAAACTGACTCTGGTTTAAAGCTTTGGCTTGGCAGGATATGTGCGGAGAGATTGCAAAGAGTTCCAGAGGCTTATTAGTTTTCTGCCTGATTTAGTCCCCTTCCCAAGATACTTCTCTACCCCTGCTTCTGTTCTTGGAGCAAGTCATTTTCAACATTGACTAGTGTGGGGTAGGTGTCCCATATGAAAAACATTGTAAAGACAAGAAGGTGACTAGCATTCTTTGAATGGCTACTATTTTCCTGGTGCTCTGTAGGGATCATATATAAGTTATATACATATATTATCATATATGGAATATTTTAAATGAATATGTGTAATAAATAATAATATATACTTTGTATTACATAACTGAACCTGACAGCAACATTTTGAAGTGGATATTATCTTCACGCAGAGCTAACGTCAGCAAATATTTTTGGGTGGGTATACTTCTAAAGTATTTGTATTTCTATTCCTGTGTGCGTGTGTGTGTGTGTGTGTGTGTGTGTGTGTGTGTACAGCTACCTATACATATGTTATACAAAGTTTGTGAGAATTGGATTACTATTGTAACATCTTTCTACCTTAAAAAAAATCAATCTAGTATCCTATCATACTGATACACCAAAGTCTATTTGCCACTCTTTTGATTTTGATTTAGGTTGGAAAAAATTCTATCGTATTTGTCATCAAAGATTTATTTAACCACACCTTCTTTTCCGATATTTAGTGGTCTCCCATTTTTTGGCTCCATGGTACATAATATTATGATGAACATTTTTTTATATATATTTGATAATTTCCTTAGGACAAATTACTAAAAATGGAATTGCTGAATTAAAGGGCATGAATATTTCTTAATGGTTCTATATATATATTGCCAACTTGCCTAAAAAAGGATTATATTGCCTATACTTGCCCTGAAGTGTAGTGATTACACTTGCCCTAGATGTATATGAGATTTCCCCTTTTCTCACATTCTTGCTAGATTAGATACTTTCATTTTTAAGCATTACCAATCTGATAGGCAAAAGGAAGTAACTCAGTTTCATCTTTTAGTTAGGGTTTTAAGGATATCAACATTTTTATCTTGAGCAAAAGTTTGTATTGGTCAGGAAAAAAAGAAATTAGTTCCCACTAAAATAAGAAAAGATAAGGATGATCGTGTTAGTATCCAGGATGTTTAGAAACAATTTAAAATCAAGTAAATTGATTAGAACTTTATTTTAGCTGTTCATGGTGTTTAGGGATTTTTTTCCCATCTAATCATACAGTGTATAATTGCATAAAGACATAGTAGGAAGTAGACTTTTTTGAAAAAAAATTCTGATGCCAAGTTGGAGAGTCATCCCTCACAATGCTATCACTTTGATTTCATGGGTAATTATTTTTGCCAGCATTTATTACACAGTTGGAGCTTTGTTGTTCATAGAAGCCACCATTTTTTCCCAGATATGACAGAATTGTGCGTGCCATGTGGACAGAAGAGAATGTCGATTAAGAGTTGCTGTATAATGCCTAGGGTGCCTAACTGGTTTTCTTGGTTTCACTGGAGATGGCTGGTAATTACAGGTATGCTTTGGTTATGTAACTATACTCATATTATGTTAATGTGTGTGCGCAATTTAAGTAGTAGCTTAAAATCTATACATGCTGAAGTTACTCTACAAGAAGATATGTCAAAGAAATAATCAATCTTCCCATGTTTTCTCCCGCCTGCTACTTCTATAGCTTTTCTTCTTTCTTCCTAATTACAACGAATTCTTAAATAGAATTCGTGCCTCATATCAAATTTACCGAGTATCATAACTCCTCCAAGTGGTAAAGATACCTCAAGACAAATGCTGGGCATAGAAGCCACAGGGCATAAATATGCAAAGAAATAAAAAGCTAACCATTTCAAACAATAAGGCTTCTCTCTCACTTACCAACTTAACATTTCCCTGTATGGCCCCGGAAGATGACTGGTTAGCCAGAGACGGGTAAGATTCCTCAAGGGAGGAACAACCTAAGACAGGCACAGTCGCAGGGGGGTCATCAGGTGAGAAATTGGGGATCAACAGAGGTGAGGCTTAGAACCTCACCCCCCCTGTTCTGAGAGAAATCTTCTGCATATGCGGATGTTTTATTGCCCTTGTCTAGCTTGGATTAACACATAGTCTACAGGCACACACCTGATCATCTACATTTGCTCTCTTACAACACTAAACTATGTTTTCTACCTTTATGTTGTATCTACCTACCACTTCAGCATCTTATTGAAAATAATAAAGAGAGAAATGTGGTATCCACATATAAATCAAGTATAAAAATCAAATGTGTATTCATATTTGAACTGACTGTTTATAGTTCATAATGCATGAGCAAAACCAAAAGTTTCTGTGATGACTGCCCTTGTACTGTTCACCATGTAACTTATTCACTATGTAAGAATTTGTTCTCCATGTAAGAACTTGTTCGTTATGCTTCAGAAGATTGGAGACTGACGAAAATTAGGCTTGGGGTGGATTAATGATTGTGCATTGAGCATTGACTCCCCTATACAGAATTTTATTGTTGTTAACAACCATTTGATCAATAAATATGAGAGATGCCCTAACAACAACAACCAAGAAAAAGTACACACTTCCAATTGTAAAATAAATAAGCAACCGGGATGTAGTGTCAACTACCCTTCAATAAAAAATAATTATCTAAAAAAAAAAAAAAAAAAAAAGAGTTGCTGTATAAAATTTAAAAAATTTTTTGAATGATTGACAGATCCAATACATTTTCTTCTCAGTTGACAATTGTCTATTTGCTTTCACATCACATCTTTTTTGGAAAAATCTTGCAACGTGAAGAGTATGTACAAAATTTGAACAATGGTGTACAATGGAAAAAGTACTACACTGCCTGGAAGGAAACTTGAATTGCAACCCAGGATTCATTCAGTAAAGAGCTGAATAACTTCATCCAGGAAATTCACCTCTCCACTCTTTAATTCCATTATCTGCAGAAAGAGAAAGATGGACTGGACAAGTTCATAGCCCTTTTCCAAACCCAGTATTTAACTCCACTTTTTATCTAAGGTGGGAGGCTAATGATTAATTTTTACATAAGTAACCAAATTAACTGTAAATCTGATATTTTTCATTGAATCCCTGTAAATAACAGGAAGGTATTGGCAGAGAGGCTATATCTTGTGCTATGTACTGTTCTGAATTTTTAATTTAAATGAGGAGGGGAAATATCCTGCATTTGAGTGTTGGCTCTTTGACAGGTTGGAGATATTTATTTTATAGGTGTTTATTGTATATTAGAAATGCAATCTTTTTTTTCTATACTAAATATCTGTTTCCTAACCAACAAGCAGAATAGACTGTGATAGCAAATATTTCTCTCCTCTCAGCATGTTGTGTAGCTCCCTCTCTGGTTGTGAGGGAAATCCTCCCCCACTCCTTGTGATTTGGGGGGAGATGTCAATCATAGTTTCTGCTCCTCCTTCCTGCACCCCCACCCAAATCCACTGAAAGGCAGGTGATGGAAGGTAGGTCAGTTAGGGTCCACTTTGGGACTTTTCTGTTGGCACTGTAGGGAAAAAGGCTCTCTCTTCTCCAAATCTCAAGTTAAAACTTGCTTGGCTGCCATTGCCAGTTGGCCATCATTCCCGACATGTAGCAATAGCCTGTCCGCAAGAAGAGAGATTCACAGCAACCTAGGAAGAAAATTAAAAATGAGCAATGGACTAACAGGGCTCTGATGATATTGGTTATATCACTGAATCTTGCAGTATCTACACAACTGAATAGATTCCTTTTTAAACATTAAGCTAGTTTGAGTTGTTTTTCATAGTTTGCAATTGAAAGAATTTTGATATAGCAAGTAGAGAACTTAAAACAAAAACAAAGACAAAACTATTTCCAAATATTCCTTTTCAGAAGCCTAATCAGAGCATAACATGCATCCTAGTAAATATTTAACAGTAATAATTCAAAGGAAGGGCTTGGATTGTTAATTTGGACTATAGGAATGTTTATCAAATGTGTACCTCCTAGGTTAAAACTACCAATGAAATGTTAAACATTATTATGTAGCCACAGAGTATTGGAAATTACATGGAAATGTTATATCTTTGTACCAAATTTTGACATACACACATTTGAATAATGGTGTATTCAAAGGAATCCTGAACAGAAAATTGAGAGAGCTGGGCTGAAGTGCCAGTTTTATACTCTGATGTGTGGCTTTGGGCAAGTCCCTTCTCCCCTCTGGGATTCAGTGTCCTCTTCTGTGAAACGAGGTGTTGGAGATGCGTTCCCCCTCTGGTCCTTTGAGTTCGGGAGCTCTCTGCTCTCCTTCCATGACCTCCCCTCTCGTCTCTGTGTTTGGTGTGTAGTTCTGATGTCTCAGATCATGAGAAGCTTAACTGAGCTGGAGAATTTACAGGGGAGGATGGACATACAGTTAAGGGAATAAAAGCACAAAAGTAAAGGATTCTTCAAACTGGAAAATAGTTTGAGAAGGACCAGATCAACATGGTTGAACATACTTAGCTGCTTACAAAACTATTTCCCTTTTGTTTCTGGGCACATATTTAGATTATGTTCCTGGCTTCCCCGGCAGTGAAATATGGTCCTGTGAATGAGTTCTCACCAATGAGATGTGATAATGTATTATGTAGGGCCATCTGTAGGCCTGGCCCATTAACTTCCTGCTCAGCTCACAGTATTCATTCTTTTTCTCCATCTCCTGGTTGGGTGCAGAGGATCCAGTAGAGTCCTCCAAAAACCACTGAGATCAATGAAAAGAGCCTGAGTGCCTGAATAGCTGCATGGAGCAGAGCCCAAATGTAGAAATGCATTTCTATTATCTTAAGCCACTGAGGTTTTGAGATTAGCTCTACAACAGTTGGGCTATTCCAATGAAGCTGGCCGTTGAGTTTGTTGGTTTATTTATTCATTTACTCATTTATTATTTATATAATGTGGACCAACATTCCCCTTTACCTAAATACCTTTAAATAATCTTCCAGGGACAGGATCCTTGGTTGAGTGGATTGTGACAGTGTTTTATTTTTTATTCTATTTTTTGTCTGTTTTTCCTTAAATGCTACCCAGAGCAGTAGACTACTGTTTTTGGCAACAGTAGCTGAGTTTTGCATTTTGTTCCTGGATATTTGGCATTATCCACGTTCTCTAGCCATCGCACATACCAGTGACTCAGAACCTCTTCTTTATCCCTTTTATCCACGGTTGCAGTACGGAAGCCTGCCGTGACTTTGTTAGACTTCCTGAAGAGCGCTCCCAGCATCCATGAAACTTCAGTGACTCTTCTGTCTTCCCCCTGAAGTAATGGGCTAAATGTTCTCTTGAATGGCAGGGATTATTTATGACAAGGTTCCCTCAATGTCAATTTGTCCACAGAGGGGAGTTCAGTTCCAAGGGCATGTTCGCCTCTGGATGCCAGACCCAACTCCGATTAGCAGTAATGAGCATTGCGTGTATGACTGCTGCCTTTTCTGGGCCATTGCAGCTTGGAGAGAAGCCTTTTATCATCCATCACATCACCATAAACCCTTGCTCACTCGCTTCCCTCTTCTCTAAATAGCTCTCCAGACAAGAAAATGGAAACATTCCATTGTTTATCTCTGACCAGAATGTTCTTTTCAATAACAACAACGAGGCCTTCTGAAACCAAAGGTAGAGTTTGCTCTCCCTGGACACGAGGCAGTGATTATGTGACCTCATGGGAAGGTCAGATCTGCATTTTGGGGGTTGACCGTAATTTCTTAGAGCTCAGGACCCTGACTTCCTTTGACCCAACTGACCCCCCCAGACACTTTGTCTAGTGTCCTTCTCGACAAGCAGGCGATGTTCCACAGTTATGGCCCTTCACGTTCATTGTGGAGACAATCCTGAAATCAATTGGTCTGGTATGTCTAATGGATATTGTCATTCTTTTGGTCTGCCAGCTTTAGAAATCCATCCTATGTGTGAATATCCCACTCAATGAGACTCAGAAAGATACTAGATCATTATTTCCCCAGAAGCTAAGAGGTGAGTGGGCATACACTCAGTTTTCTCTGATCATACACATTCTCTGCAGACTTGTAACCTGCTAGTGACAGGTTTCAGTTACTGACCTGAAAACATGGAGACCATAGAAAACTGATTTTTCAGCAGCAATGGTGGGAGCAAGATTGTCTTAACAGCAGAGAAAGTGAAACTATTGGGGTTTTGCAGGTCACGGGGTCATGTGTTGACAGTGCAAATTACAGGGGGCAGAGTTTAGAAGTAGCAGCAATAATTTCTTCGTTAGACTAGTTGTGTGGCATACTTTTGGGCAATGTTCCTTGCTTGGTTATTGTTTCAGCAAGTCTGTGAAGTTATTCAACATCATTTTATAATGAATTCCTGTTAAAGAAAAAAATTATCAATGACATTTGTTAAATTACGGTAAGGAAGGCATTATTCAAGGAGGAGGGACTATTGAGATGGGTTTAGGGACACCTGTGATGGGACTTTGCTGTGGGTGAGAGAGATTGGGCTTCACTCAACATACAGCCTGGGCGAGTGGGAATTCATAAACAAGGACCAGGGTGGGGGTCAGTGGATGGAAAATTGCTAGGAGGAAACATCAAGGGTAAAGTGGATTCTGGTTAAACCTAAGAAGATTCTTGATGAAGACAGGCCAGAGCGATCAACTGTCACCCTGGGGCACGGTTGAGGGTAAAGAACCCAATTAGATATCAAGGGTGATCAGATATTGAGGAGGGGAGATTTTGGCTTAGCTGATTTAGCAGGGTTCTTACTAAAACTGAATTTTATAAGGAAGTACACAGATGGGCCTAGGAGTAGGTTCAGGAGCCTGACTAAAGTTTGGTCCAGTTAAGAATTTCTGTTACTGCCTTTCTGCCTAAATCTATCAGAACAGTGGTTCTCAACTGGAAATCATTTGCCCCACTTTCACCCCGGGGGGATATTAGGTAACGTCTGAAGACATTTTTGGTTATCACATTTTGGGGATGGGGTTGACATTTGGTGGGTAGAGGCCAAGGATGCTGCTAAATGTTCTATGGTGCTCAGGACAGTCCCCCATCGCAAAGAATTATCAATAGTATAATCAAAATGTCAGGTGCTGAAGTTGAGAAATCTCATATCTCATATGAGTTGGTTTCTGTGACTTATAACTAAGAACCTGTCTAAAACAGGTGATATTATTAACCCCATTTTACAGTGAAGAGAGTGAATGAGGGTAAATAAAATGTTTCTGAATAAATACCAAAGATAGCCTGGAAAAAGAGAGATTTGTGTTAGTTCAGATTTTCACAATCTATTGGTGTTCTTGACTAAAAGCACATGTTGACTTTGTGGTGACTTTGTAATATTTCAACTTGGCTAAGGCGACCTACATTTCCCCATATTCCCATTTATGGTATGTCTGTGGCCTGGGTTGACCAAAAGAGATATTCTCGGCTGAGATACGGAGAGTGATGTGACACAGCTGCCATTTGGTAGGTCACTCGTGTTGCCACTTACCAGCTGGCTCACCTGTTTGGTGTGAGGCAGGAGCAAGACCACAACTGCTTCACCTTCCTCTGGATTTTCCTTTAATTTCTCCAACTCTTAGGTCAGCTGTGTGTGCTTAAGTGGGAGGAAAGACCTCAGCTCCAAAATGACCCCCGTGCAGGCAGAACTGATCTGGGTTTTGATCTGCCTTGCTGGGCTGCGGCTCATGCTTGTGGGGTTCAGCTTGATCCTTCTTGCTCATGCCCCACTTTACATACATCTTCTCTTCCTGTCTGCCCTGTAGACATCAAACTCTGGTATCAGACTTGCAGACAGCAACCTTACAGTGACTGCTTCACTAGCTCCCACAGTTGTGTAGGTCAAGTCCTGTAACAAATGTATGTATGTATCTATGTGTATGTACAAACTTGTAAATATCCTGTTTCCCTGATTGTGCACGATACAAGTAGAAACATTTTAGAGAAAGGTATTATTATGAGAAAGTCACAAATTAATAATCACTTAAAATTTTTTAGGTAAAGGGAACAAGACATAATCCCCTTATGTTAAAACAGCTGTTTTTGGCTTCTGCACTTACACTCTTATCCTTTTCCACAGAAACACATTAAAACAGAAATGCAAGTTCAAACAAAAGCTTAAGCATCCCTAGGTACCAATTTATTTCTTGCGCTGACTCCCTCACCTCTAACATAACTTTGTATCTGATGTTCTCTCTACTGGTTTTCCATTCCTGGTCAGGTGGCCTCTTGCATATCTACTCCTTGCTGCAAGACTCATCATGGAAATGGGTAAAACGTCCCTTCCACGCTCTTGTGCTATGCTCTGTTACAGCCAAAACATAACTCTTCTTGTGATCTCAATTTATTAGAAGAAAAAGTTTCTAACCTTCAAATTTTAATTTAATTTGTTTAGTATCCTCAGCAGTTTAGGGGATGGAGTGAGGTGTAGACCGAAAGACAATTTGAGAAGCCTCCCTCCTCTTGCTCAAAGTTACCATTTCCCTATTCAGATGACTGATAATCATTGTTGGGTCTAATGGGCTTGATCCTCTCTTTACTTAGGGTAAAGTTTCTTCCTGTAGGATGATGACCATACAATTTCATGTGCTTTCTGGGACCCTCTTGAGAATGAAAGGGTGAGTATTATAAATGATTATTCATATTAATGAGTGGACACCTTTCCATGAGGCTGCTTGGCCTAATATGAAATAGTTACTATCCTGTGCTAAACCCTCCAAATCCGGGACAGAAGCATTTTCACACATTTATAGTCATACTGTTTATGTTGCATCTGCTTTATTTCATTTAACACTATCATATTTTCTACACTCTGCAGGCCTGTGTCTCTCACTTGCATTGGAGTACTTTTTAAATCACTCTACCTCCCATTAGGCTTTTAAGTTGATTATAGCTTTTATCTTTTTTTCCTTTTTTTTTCATTTATAAGTTTAAGTAAACATTTTCATGCAAACAACATCTTTCTTCTTCTGGATTATTTTTATAGAATAAATGGTCAGAAATGGGATAATTGGATTAAAGGGTGAATATGTATTTATGCCTCTTCTTAATGAATTTATTGTTATTATTTCTCATCTTTGAGTCCCATAGTCTTTAGATGCACTGAGTAGGTTAATAATGCTCTTTTTTTATCTCTTGCCCTTATGGGTTGTTGGTCTAAATGATTTTTCTTCCCCATTGACTTTTTCCTCCACTAATATACTTGTTAAATAAGAAGCAATGCAAAATAGAATTTATCAGAATTCCTATGTTTATAGAGCACAAATCTAAAGCAATATTACAAATTATGAAGTTGCATTTTATGCACCTACATTGCATTTTCGTGCCTCCAATATATTGAACTGGTCTTAGTATGTCTGATACACCTTGTCTTGATGAAGCCTGGCAATTCAAGAAAAAAGTGATATACAAAGTGCTAACATCACAGCAAAGCAGCCTAAATATTCGTGGAAAAATTCCCACACATATTCATCCATTGTAAAAGAATAATTTTGTTAAATAATTATGCAGCTCAATACAATATAATGGCATTTTAAAATGCATTTGAATTGCTCTCTCTTCTTTCCATAGAAAATGATAGTAAAAATTATTGTCATATGAAGAGATAATTGTACAAATAGTATGCAGGCAAAAAAATAAGAAAATAAGAAAAAGAATATAAAAATGGATTTTGTATGCTGATACTACGTTTTGCAACTTTGCTGAACTAGGTTATGAGCATTAATAGCTTCTTTGTGGACTAAGTACCATAGCTGTGGATTTCTTGTAGATGCCCTTTGTTAGGATGACAAAGTTCCCTTCTATTCCTGGGTAGTTGAATGTTTTTCTCATGAAATAATGTTGGATTTTGTCAAATTATTTTCTTCCTCTTATGAGATGATTATGTGGCTTTTATTATTAAAAGTATATTAATTGATTTTTGGGCATTAAACCTTGCATTCCCATTTGGTGATGTTCTACAATCATTTTAATGTGCTGCTGGATTTGGTTTGCTAGTATTTTGTTGAGGATTTTTGCATCTAAATTGATAGTGGGTATTAGTCTGTAGTTTTGTTGTATCTTTGTCTGGCTTTGGCATCAGGTTAATAGCAGCATCATACAATAAGGAAAGAAGCACAAATCTAAAGGAATATTACAAATTATGAAGTGGCATTTTATGCACCCACATTGCATTTTCGTGCCTTCAATATATTGAACTGGTCTTAGTATATCTGATACACCTTGTCTTGATGAAGCCTGGCACCCCTATGATTTGGAAGGGTTTTGGAAGGATTGACATTAATTCTTCTTTAGATGTTTGGTAAAATTCACCAGTGAAGTCATCTGGAATTGGAATTTTTGTTGAAAAGTTTTTGATTACTGATTCAATCTCTTTATTATAGATCTATTCTAATTTTTAATTTTCTGAGTCTATTTCGGTAGTTTGTGTATTTCTGGGATTTATCCATATCATTCAGATTATCTAATTTCTTGTTATCTTTTTATTTATGCTGGGACAGTTTTAATGTCCCTGCTTTCATTCCTGATTTTAGAAATTTGAATATTATCTCCCTTTTTCCTGATAAGTCTAGGTTAAGGTTTATCATTTTTGTTGATTTTATGAAAGAACCAACTTTTGGTTTTGTTTATCTCTAATCTTTATTATTTCCTTCCTTCTGTTTTTTTTGGCCTTACTTGACTTTTCTTTGTTAGTTTCTTGAGGTAAAAGGCTAGGTTATTGATTTTAGATATTCTTTTTTAATGTAGTCATTTTTAGCTATAAATTTCCTTTGAGCATTACTTTCACTGCATTCCATAAATTTTGGTATGTTGTGTTTTTGGTTTCTTATATCTCAAAGTATTTTCTAGTTTATTTCTTCTTTGACTTCTTGGTTGTTTCATACTATGTTATTTAGTTTCCATGTATTTGTGAATTTTCCATATTTCCTTCTGATTTCATCCCATTGTCATTGGGAAGCTATTTCTCATCATTTCAATCTTTTAAAATTTACTGAGACTTGTTTTGTTGCCTAACATATAGTCTCTCCTGTGCATTATGTTTGTTCCATGTGCACTTAAGAAGAATGAGTGAATTAAGCCAGAGCCAGTTGAAAGTCACAATGTCTTTTGTGACCTAGGCTCAGAAATGATCTTCCTTCATTTATGCCTTATCCTATGGGCTACACAAGCCAACCTTACTCAGTTTGGGAAGGATTTCATAAATGCGTGAATAGCAGCGGTGGGAATCATTTGTTGAAGCTTGACAACTACTGTCTTTTCTCTGGTTCCCAGTGATTTACAACTCTCACACATGTAAGATACACACTCAACCCTTTCTGAGGCCACCAAAAGTTTTATCCTATAACAGCATCAGCTCAAAGGCCTGAGTCTCTTTATTATTTAGATGGTCCAGGTGTGAATGAGGCGTCTAGGATGTTCCTTAAGTACATTTCCTTTCCAGCTGAAGATCTGTGAAGTAAAGAGAGAACTTGTCTTCTCCCCACACCCAATATTCAATGGTGGGACTCCTGTGGGACAGTTGCTCTAGATGTTCCTGTTCAAAAAAGGGAGAAATGGGAGGTATATAGGAGTCATAAGGTCATAGCAGTTCTGAGAGTCAGTAGGGCACAGGTTGGTAGTTCATTGAGCAGGACTAAAAATTGGGGAATAATTCCTCCTAACCCTTGGCTGCACTTTCTGGGTCCTTGTATCTACCCTTTGAGTTATCCTTCTTTCATGAAATGTAAACATGTTTTCAGGTTTGTGGCTTTTTCAGGGGTTCTAAAGACTTCTTTACATTTTGTTTGTGTCTTTTCCTTTCAATCCAAGTTGTTGCTATTTCTGCCAATTCATTTTTCTTAAAAACTCTATGAGTCTCCTGGGAATCTTATTGGGATTCACTACATTAGACAAAAGCTACCTTTACAAACACCTTTATAATAATATCTTCTTTCCCTTAAGCTTCTGCTGAGATGGCTGTAGAACAGTAGTCTTAAATCCCTTTGTTTTACTAAAGCCCTATTGTTTTACTGAATGGGGATGCCTTAGATCTCTCTGAGAGCTTAATCATTTTAAAAGATCATACCAGAAAGGCAGCATGTTAGAATCCAGTCACAGACTGTAAGTGAGGGAGGGTAAAGAATCCTGAATAAATTAAAATTATGGTGTCTGAAGTTTCTACCACACAAAACTTGTGAGGCTTAATTAGTTCTCCTGACAAAATAGAGAGCTTCCTCAAGTGGAAAAAAAGAAAAGGCTTCCTTGTTATCACCTACCTGTCTCTTTTGAGTGTTGTGACTCAGATGTCCAGACAGAGCTGAAAGTCTGTTGAAATTCTAAAAATGTATAATGTATGATTGAGTGCTGTGTCCCAGAATTTATTATCTAAATTTTGCACATAAATATGCCTCATGTTTTAAGTATCAAAAGAAAAGAAAAGAGAAAAAAGAACTGCAGAGAAAAGAAAATGATGTCACCAAATTATTTAGTGCTTTGGTAAGTGAATTTGAATTAGTAGGTGAATTGATTTCAGTATAAATTTTATTGAAAGAAAAATATGTTACTTCTGAACTAAATAAGTATTGAAGCTTAGTTTGAAATAACACCTGACTGTTAGATTCTGAGAGTGCCCACACGTCGGTGTGAACCTGCATAAAAATCTAACAGATTAGCAGTAAAATGTTGGAGCAGGGATCATGGACTTTGTCCCATATGTTGTGTGAGTTGTAAATCATGCCTGGGATACTTAGGAACAAAGACACCATTCAAGACTTCACTGTAGAAAAATGCTTGCCATGGACTGAATATTTGCATTCACCCAAAATTCATTCAGTATGTTGAAATCCTATCCCCATTGTGATGGTATTAGGAGGTGGGGACTTTGGGAAGTGATTAGGTCACAAGGGTGGAGCCCTCATGAGTGGAATTAGTGCCCTTTTAGGAAGAGACATGAGAGAGTGTGCATCCTCTCTCCCTACTTTCTGCTATGTGAGGATACAATGACATGTCTGTCTGCAACAGATACTGGATCTGCCAGTGCCTTGATCTGGGACTTTATAGCTTCCAGAACTATGAGAAATAAATGTTTGTTGTTTGAGCCAGCCAGCAGAGTATTCTATTATGGCAGTGTGACTGCACCTGCTCACTGCCTTGAGTTACATTTCAGAATGATTGAATGCTGAAAATATCATGTGGCTCAATTTTAAATATTTGATGGAGTTAGTACTCAGATCAAAGTCTTTCTGATTCTGAGCCTCATGTTACTAATCATGCACTCACATGCTGCCCTAAATAAGGCACTTAGCAAAACCATAGATAAACTAAAAACTGCTGTTGACTGATGAATTAAATAGGTCCTCTCTAGGTTTATATTAAAGTCTGCTCTTGCAACAATCATATAGTGACACTGAAATCAAAAGTTTCCATTAGTTGATTCTTCTCAAAAAACTGAGTTGTGAGACAGCTGAAATAAATTTTGTGTGGTGTTGGCCTTGAACTGAAGTTCCTTGGCTGGGCCCCATGGGATGCACACTTGTGGCCTTACAGGCATGGCACAGGGGAACCACTCAGAGAAAACTGGCAAGCGTACAAACAGCAACAATGAGCTTTGCCTCCAATGGCCTTGCTTGGCTCTGTAATTGTAGCCCTTTTAAGGGATTAGAGCACAGACAGCTAATTCCACATTAATCCACTTTTTAAGAACAGAGGAGATGCCTGATATTAGCCAGTAAACTGTAGTGACTAAAAAATGGGTCACAGATACTCACTTTTGCCTAGGTAGAAGGCCAGAAACATACTGGGCATTGTGTCCAAAATGGGATTAAACTAGTCCAGGTCCAGGCAGTTTACAGCCTCAATAATCTGGTTTAGTAAAGCACTATGTTCACTGGAAGCAGAATCTAGATTTTCTCCTACTTATCCAAATCCTGAAGTATGTATTTCAGACATGAAATGTGTTTCCTCTTAAATGCTCTGTTGCCTGTTTCTAATGACATAATGAAGAAAGACTCAATTAGCCATTAAATGATAATTTTTTAATCAGGAAAATATTATATGTTCTTTGTTAAATTTTCAAATAGTATTGAAAAGTAGAAAGTAAAAAATAAAAATCCTCTCCTTCAGTCCAACTCCTTCAGGGTTATCACTGTTGACATTTTCTTGAATACTTGTGCAGAAATCTTCTATGAATGACAAACATATTGTTATGGGATGAATTATATCCCCCAAAAACGTTATCATGGAGTCCTAACCTCCAGTACTTTGGAATATGACCTTGCTTTGGAAAACCTGTCTTTATATAGATAATCAAATGAAGTCATTAGGGTGGACTTTAACGCAAATGACTGCTGTCCTTATAAAAAGGGGGAATTTGAACCCAGAGACAGACAGGGAGAAAGCCATATGACGATGAGGACATCTTCATGAGATGAAAGCATCATCGTGAGATCAGTGAGGGCCGATGATGCCCCTATAAGCCAAGGCAGCCCAAAGATTGCCAACAAATACCCAAAGCAAGGGGAGAGAGGCACAGACAGATTCCCCCCGACAGCCTTCAGAAGGAACCAAACCTGCCAACATCTCGATTTCGGATTTAGAGTCTCCAGAGCTGTAAGGCAATAAATTTCCTTTGCATAAGTCACCTCATTTATAGGGTATTGTTAGAGCAGTCCTCACAAACTGCTACACATATAGAAATTGATATTGATGTAGATACAAGTATGTATTGTCTTTTTGTCTTGTCTTAATTGTTGTAGTATTGTCTTATTTACCATTTCATTTCTTTGTGAATCACAGTTCATTCTGGTCCCCATTTTGCATCTGTCTGGTTTCAGGAGCTCTATGCCTGTTTTTTTCCTACTATACTGACAGTTGAGATTTCAACAATGCTGTTATCTTTATAAATCCTTCCACACTTAAGAGCATATGCATCCCTGGCTCTGAATATATGGCCTCTGTTTTGTAGTTTTTCATGATCTGCTGATGTTCAGTAGATACCAGGTACTGCACTGATGTTTCAGAAGATGCAGAGATGAGTAAAATGAGCAGATGCTATGCCTCACTCTGCTTGAAGTGAAAAGAGATCCCAGAGAAAGAGCACAGCCAGGATGAAATATTACATTCATGATCTAAGTACCATCTCTTAAAGTGACACAGTAGGTCAAGGAGACTAGAAAAATGTAAATATCAGCCCATCGGATCTAGAGGACATTTCCCATTAAGATCATCAAGTTCTATTTCTTTGATTTTTATATGTAACAAGCAACCTTTCCATTTTAATGAAGTTTCTCATACAGGCTTTCCCTTTGGAGAAGCTTGCCCGATGGCCTCACCTAATACATTTGCTCACCACTTATCCTCCATGCTAAGTTCAGTGCCTGCCTCACAGTGGGCACTCATTAAATATTTGTTGAATTGATTAAATATTATGAATAGTCAATAAATAATATTGTGTGCCCCCTGTGAGTTGGAAATCGGGCTAAGCAACTTTGTATGCCAAAAGTTAAGATTTCTCATAGTAAATTAGCAATTTGACATTCTGATTAATTTGTCACTGATCTATGAATCAAGTTAAATGGGATAAAACCCTGAGAATCTCATACCATCATTCCAGATAAAATCTAGTTCCTGAATTTGTACACCCAAGGCTTAGATGCTTCTGTAAGTCTTCAGGAACTTCGAAAAGCCCTATTGAGCATTTCTCCCCACCCCCCAAAATTCTCTCATTTATTTATTATTACTCAATCAGCTATTCATTCTGTTATTTCTCCAAGTCTTTATTTGATATTTCTTTCATGCTTTTATCAGACAACAACCTACACATAATGTGTTGCTCACTAGTCTTGGGACTAAGTGAGGATTCCAAGATATTAAGGCAATTTTGTCCTCCAGGAGCTCAGACACAATATCCTCTTTAGAATGAAGGCTGGGAGTTACACCCTTTGTCTGTTTTGAAGGTAACATGTAATAATGAGGGCTTCTGCTTCCCACGAGAGTAGTTTCCATATGAGGGGAGGACAGTGCAGGAGGCGGGGTGCCTGATTCCTGGTTGTATCCTTTCCTATCTCCAAGTCAGATTCCAGGCTTTGGCATCCAAGACACATTAATGGGAGAGATTCGGAAACTCATTCTATTGCAGAGAATTTTAATGGGGAATTCAGATCAGGAAGTTAATTTTTTTTTTCAGTCATGAAAGGGAAACTCTTTTGGTAGCTATACTGAGGTGATCTCTATCATCCTCATTGTGCCGTAGTATTTTCGGAAGCTATTTAGGGCTACATTTCTCACTTTATAATTGTCAAGATATCAGATAAGCACTGAACTGCTCCACTACACCACTGGCCCTGTGACTGTAGCACTGAGTGTGTGGTGCCCCACTCACCGGACGAGAGACTGGAGCCAGCCCACACTCATATGTTCAATGTGGTTTTGTAGGAAGAGCCCCAGCTGAACACCTCTGTACGGTGACTGTTGTGGACCCATCCATGCATCTTCATTGGTTTCAGGGTTTTCAAGACCGGGGTGCAGTCCAATGAAGCCTTTAAAAAAATGCAGCAGTTGACAGAACATTGATGACTTATACCTATATTAAACTAACATTTACTGAGTGCTTATTACATGTACTAGGCACTTTCACAAACATTAGCTTGATTACTTCTAAAACCAATACATTGAAATAGTAATGTATTGAATAACTTCGTTTTTATAAATGAGAAAATAGAAGTTCAGAAAGCTCAAGGAGCTGTCCCAAGATCAGAAAGCCATTACATACTGGCACCATGCCTGAATATCATATATGGTTTCGCCTTTCCATTACTAGTGAAGACAATGCACTTCGGGTTTCTTTGCTTCCCTTCCCACTCCCCTTTCTTCTTCCCTATCTGCGTTGCTCCTTCCTTCTCTATTGCATCCTTTCAGTCACCTTTCTCCATTTTTTCTTTTGAGTGTCTACTCTGTGTCACTGTCTTGAGACTTGGAAACACAGAGGTAAATCTGAGGCCCTCATGAGAAGCAGAGGGGACAGACAAGGTGAGATACTCACTGAGATACGTGAGCCTGACATTCAGTGGCAAGAAATTGGGACAAGAAATATAAATGCTTCATGAAACCACTCACACTTTTAAGGCCATCCAGAAAGCCTATCCAGAGCCAGAAGAGAGCCAAGAGAAGAGGGGCCTGGGAAACACTGGCCTTTGTGAGGATTTGTGGAAACTGAGGAGCCTCTGACCCCTTCAGAGGCAGAAAGGACCTGAGAAACAAAAAGTGAAGTGGAAACTGTGTCATTGGAAGTGTCATGAGGTTCAGCAAGGTTAAATCATGTGGATGAGCTTCCGTGGCTGGAGAGGGGAAGAGTCACACATGAATGTCACCGTTGGGAAGAACACTGTTCCCATTCATGTCTCCACCTGCAGGGACATCAATTAGTGTCTTTCCTTCTCTCTTAGACACTCCACCTGGGGATGGAGGGGTGATATTTTATTGGTGATTTTGGAAGAGAAACGGGGCATTGCATAGCTCCCTTGTCTTTGGGAGCTGCCTGCCAGAATGCTGCCAACACCGCCACCCCCCCACCCCAATTTCTTATTTCCTTTGGGCTCTGATGTGGTCTTAGCAGCAAACGCCATATCCTGGAGGAAGGAGATCTGAGGTAGAGCAGAATTGCCATGAAGGCATCTGCCCAGTCTTAGTTCCCGGGCTTAACAGAAGGAAACAGTGTAGCTGTATGTGTAAGCTGCATTTCTGCATCAGCTTTATCTGTATTCAATCTGGCATTTTGTCCCTCATTTACCTGACTCTTCTCTGACTCTCTTTCAGTGGAGCCTCATATTGGATGAGAAAGACTCTCCCGGTGTTCACAAGCGTTCTTTCTGCACCCAGGCAAGCGTCGGCTGATCCGGTTTGGGTCTCCTTCAATTTCAGTAGTCACAGAAACTTCCCTCTTATTAACAAGCAACCAAGAATGTATTTCAAAACTATAGACAGACATCAAAATGGACAACTTATTTTTGACTTTGGTGCAATGTAAAAATGAGGACTGCATATAATTTGGGAAGCCATGTCTTCTCAGCTGGTTGCAGTGTCTGAAGTTCCCTCTTTCTCATTTTCAAAGGTACATGTTAGCACTTCTCAGTGGAAGTTTCTACATCATATGCAAGCTAGGGATTGGAGGAATAGGATGTCAGGAATTCCCCCCCCCCAAAAAAATATATATAACTTACTTAGTACTTTTTGGATGGCAGGGACTGTTCTAAGGGCTTTACATATATTAATTTATACAAGCCTCATGTCAGTCTCATCTTGCAAATGGGGAAACTAAGGCATAGGGAGATTAAGTGACTTGCCCAAGGTCATAAGGTCCAGGGAATGGCGTAAGTGGGACCTGGCCTTAGTTGATCAGCATCCATGCTCTTAGCCAGTCTCTGGCCCTCCCCTGCTATACCTACTTCACCTACTTTACCATCTTCCTTAGGTCAGGACACCATAGCCACACCTCTCCTATGTAATAGCCACGAAACACAAATTTGACTGAGCAAATAGCCCCCATGTTAGCCAGTCTCAAGTCACTCTTGGGTGGTTTGAAACGTGTGCAGCACTAGAGGAATGCAGGGGTGGCTGTGATCACAAGGACACGCGGCGAGGACGCCCACTCTGTGCCAGGCACTGGTCCCAGGCCTTCCCTTGGGGTGTGGTTTTCCCGTGGATGGAACAGACTCACCCAGTCATAGGAGAATGGCTTCAGAGTGTGAGAGGGAGGGTCTTTCTCTCCTTTCAGGGGCCTGGGGGCTTGAATCACAAGAGAGGATGGTTCTGTCACAGCGTGCTGTTGAGTTTGGAAATGCTTTCCGACCCCTCCGCGCTAGATGGGCGGTGCGCTTTGGGAGAACGGCCGAGAGCGCGTTTCGGCGACAGCGGCTGGTGGACTGCAAGTCTGCGATACGGGAACCGACCCAAGAGGTGGGAGCGGCAGGCAAGGCTTCCCTAGCAGCGTTCCTCCAGGGGAGAGAGACTTCGTCTAAACAAGCGTTCCTTCTGTCCTCAGGCCAGCGCCTGCTGACGATAGCAGCTGCACCGAGCTGGGCCCCTCCTTGGTCTGAAGGTTCGGGGATCGGTGACGCGTGGCAGCCCAGGGAGATGCTTGCGGGGTGAACTCGCCAAGGAGGCCAGATGGCATTCACCCTGAAACAGTAACAGCTGCAGCCACGTTGAAGTCCTCCAGCCGCCTGTAAGACTGAGCAGCTCTTTTCTTCGCAAGACCAGGGCTAAATATTTGGATTGGGGAAGGCCTGAAGGGAAGTGGGAACCTGGGGGAGGTCAGAACTTCTCATGATGACAAGATAAGGGCTGGGGTTGTGGAGGTTAATTTAAGTTAAATATTCCAACAGCTGGTTTGAAGTTATTTTATACCCTACATGGATGCAGAGGGAAGTGCACACACACACACATCATTGCATTTAGTCTTCAGAGTATTATCTACATTTCATGGATGAAGAAATGGAAGCTGAAACAGATTAAGTGACATGCCCAAGGTCATATTGTTGGCAGGCAAGTGGACACCAGTTTGGCCTGGAAAATGTGTTTTTACAAGACGTGGCATCTCTTCTTAAGACCGAAGCATGAAGGTGCTAGTGTAAGACTGTGAGTGCCTAATCTTACCCGCATAAGGTATCCGCCCCTCAGGGCCATCTGATAACCAGAAGGAGCATGTGGCTTGGCAAAGAGACCCTATTGTTACTGTGTTTTGTAACAGGCACCATTAGGGCAGAGGAGGATGGCCTAAGAGGAGGTATGGCTTTGGTCCACTGTCTGGCAAACATTCCTTTCTCCTTACCCTTTTTATAATGCTCAGGCCAAGTCCGGTTAGGTTATCATGGTAGAGTGAAGGATCACTTCCTAAAGGCAGCAGGTTGCAGGGACACTGGCCAAGTGTGTTCCAAGACTTATCTCCAAGTTCTCTCAGAGGAGAAGCACTGAAATTATATGAGGCATGGTTTCTGAACTTGAACTTGTGACAGTCCTATAGTTTAGTGACTCATTTTAAGTACCTTCCTCAGCATAGACTCCCTTTTGAGAAAAGTGGCTGCACATAACCACTTACTTTAGTGTTTACCAACTTAAATGCCTCCCGGGATCATGCTTGAAAGTAAATGAGTGAAGCCAGTTGACAGTAGGGACGTTTAAGGACTATGTTGAACTATAGAGATCAGGGGCCATTTTGAAGGGGTCAGTCGCTGGTTAGTACCGGTTGACTGTGGCTAGTGTTTCCAGTTTTTCAAGGAAAACTGAAAATCTGGATTTTCTCTTGAAATCTCCTCATTTAAAAGTGTTTAAAAAATTCCACAGAGGTTCAGTACTGTACTGGCAGCACTGTGACTCTTTCCACCAATTGGAGACGAAATGGCTGGAGTGATGGCAGCCCTCTTTAGCTAATCCCCAGAAATTACCTGGCCCTGGTAAATGACCTCCTCCACAGGGAAATCATATACCAGAAAGTGACTTCAGTTCAATCTGGTCCTTACAGTCGGGGAATTGGAACAGGAGACACAGAGAGAGTTAAGTTGTAATAACCGGAGAAGAAGAAGCAGAGCCTGAGACTCACCAAGAAACATTAAAGGCAGAGAGTTTAAATTGGGTGCTTGCTGCTGAGAAGCTAATCACAAGTCAGACTGGCTATCATTTTTGCTGTGTACAGTGGCTTTGCTGGAGCTAAAGTTGTTTGCTGAATGAATGTCAGGGTTTTCTTAATGTCCCATTTTATCTTTACAGTAAAACTTATTGACTAAGGTAAACCAAGGATGCCTGGGAATCTCATAATTCCAGAGATGCTGGTCAGTGCAGGAATCTGTGGGCTGATAGGCATCATTTGATTATAGTAGACACTCCTTCCTCACACTGATGGACTCTAGGGACCATGTGACCCTGACCCTTCTGTTGACTGGATAAGCAGGGGACACTTAGCCCAAGTTGAGCCAACCAGATACTACTATACCTTGTGAGTTTGAAATCATATTCGTTCATTCATGATGAAAGCTTGAAGAGGGGTTGTATGCTCAGGACTTGAGGCTCTTGTGAGGTAGGCCTTTCCAGAAAAATTCATCAACACACCTTCCAAGGTCCCTCCAGAGGCGGCTTCTGCTTGGCTTCTAGCCTCAGCACTCATCAGTCTCCCTGACACTCTCTGCTCCGGGCATTTCGGCCTTCTTTCTATCTACAGGATGCTGTGATCAGCATTGTCTCACGGCTTCTGCATGTGCAATTCTAACTTCCTGGTGATTAGTGAGCTCCTATACAATCTTTCAGATCTCAGCTCGAATGTCATTTCTCCAGAGAGAGGTATTCTTCAAGTTAGATCGGAGCCCTGTCATTTTACCCTCCCCATTCATTGCACACTCCTGGGCTCGATACAGTTTCTGTTTCTGCGTAACAGCTCACTGTGGCCCTGCATTGTGGCTTTTCTTCCTGCATTCTTACCTCATCACTAAGGTGGTTAAATGCATTGCTCAGGGGTCAGATATTTTGGTTTTAAATTCTGACTCTACTGTTTAGTAGGAACGTGATTTTGAGCATTTCACTTAACCTCTCTTAGTCTGGTCAGCCATGAAATTTATACTTGCCCTCAACTTGCAAAGACTGATGCTTTTTGGAATGTCAGTTTAAATGTCTATATTCTTAGTGTTTCTTTCTGCTATTGAGGTAACATAAAGGAAGGGCTGAGCTCAACATCTCAAGAAAATGATGGTGAAGGAGAAAGAGTGTCTTTCCTTGTTTTTGTATTTCAAAAGTCGAGGCATTCCAAGGGAAACTGAGAGGGTGTGTATGAACAGACTACCCCAGATTTTTTGGGGACAATGCAAATAAAGAACGAGATATAAGCAGCCTTACTGAATTTCCTGTAATTCTGTGTGGCAGGAGTATAAAGAATGATCCTGGTTGCTTAGGAAGTTGGCCAGGAGTAAGCTTGTGGTCAAATGGAGATGACACATTCCAACTGTGAGTGAATCAATGGCTGAAAACCAGGAGGGAAGACTCAGGCAGGAGACAGCTCAACAGATGGCTGTGAGGTCAAATAACACCAGCACACATGCCAACAGTGCCTTAGCTCCCTATAAACTCCTCCTGAATTACAGGTCACCCCTTAAAAAGGAGAGGGACCCCTCAATTGCCTTAAGATTAAACCTCTAGTAACAAGGGAACTTAAAATAGCAATGAAGTTCAGAAATTAAAGCAAGCATATTTCTCATACATATTAGCTTGGGGACTAACATTCTTAGATGTTTTCTAAAGAAGAATATATAATGAAGTTGTTTCACAGCCTTTGATAAGGAACACATCTTCTTCTCTGTAGTTGACAATAGCTGCCTGACCATGTGCAGGTCTCCTCAGTGATGGCAAGGGTGATGGGTGGCTGTACCTTATCAACAATAATGATGACTCTGGTGAGGAAAGCCATTTGGGACCACTTACCTGGGAAAGTGACTGGGTTTGTAGTAGGCACTTAAGGGTTTATGAACTCCTTAGAGATAAGGTATCCTTGGGCCATGAGGCTTTGGGGAGAGAGGCAGGACCTTTAAGTGGATTGAGTTTCATGATATAGAGTCCCGTTGGGTGTTCTGACTAATTTCCTATAGGATTTGCTTAGCATTTTTATTTTAGGAGAGCATTGTTAGAGATTTGGCACTGTGTGTAAGGGTTGGGGGAATTAGAGGCAAGGCTGGGTGCCTGTGTTTAAAAATCATGGGATTGATACAGAGTGGAGAAATTTTAATTTTATTTTTGCTGCATTCGTAGACTGAGGATGGTGAGATTTCTGCTTTGTAGTGAATCCAGATGAGAGCTGAATCATTTTAAACACAAACTCATATGACATAGAAAACAAGAAATAGAAAACGTAATATATGGTAGATGGCTGTAGGATCTGGGAAAATTTACCCAGAAGAAAGAAAACTCAGGGTGATACAATTGTGAGCTTTAAATATTCAAAACCCTGTCACTTGGAAGAGGGATTACACTTACTCAATAAGGACCCAGGCCAGATCTAGGATCAGTAGGTAGGAGTTATAGAAAGACAACTTTTAATTCACTCCATAGAATAGTTGATTCAAACAGAGTTGTCTAAAGATTGGATGGGCTGAGTTCATGGTCAGATAAGGAATTCAAGCGTAGATTGGCAGGAATATTACAGAGACAGGAGGGGCAGTGTAGTAGTTAAGACTCAGAGGTGAAATTGGGTTCCAGTTTTGGCACTTACCAAAATAGGACATATCATAACAAGGTGCTTCATTTTTCTGCTTCAGTTTTGTAATCTTTAAAATGGAGATAATATTGTCTGCTGTACAAGTGCTGGCAAAGATTAAGTTAAAAATTAATTTTAGTCCTTAGCTGTCTAGAGAAGGGATTTGTGTGTACGTGTGTGTGTGTGTGTATGTATGTGTGGCATTTCTGACCTGAACTATGGCATCTTCATATCCTGAAGTTCTTTGATTCTAAAGGCTTTGGTAGAGAAAAGTTGAAAGAATGCTCTATTCTTCCGCATTCCTTAGGTACTCCGCAATATTTCAAAATGAGCTTCAGAGTATTTGATATTGCTCTAGTTACTTGTGAAATTGTTTGTTTTAATGTGGCTTTTTGCCATCAAAAAATTCCATTTTTAACAGGTGGGAAATATTTGACGTTTATTCTAGTGCCATCCAAGAAAAACGCCCCTCACTTTGCTGGCGTGAAATGAGGTATGAGGGTTTTTTACTAAGGAGTTGAAAAAGACAGAGAAGGATGAACAATCACAATTTGTTCCCTTGGCTAATAGCATGATTTGATTGTGTTTACATGTCAGACTTGTGTTTGGGGACCTTTGAGCCTCTGTGCACGTTTATCAAATTGCAGACAGCACCACTTCTGCATGGCTGGTGACAGAGCACTTCCACACAGTTCAATAACTCTCCCAGTAGCAGGTGATTATTTCCCAAGATAAAAGCTGGCTACCTGATGCCAAAGCAATTCATCAATTCAATGACCAAAAAAAAGTCAGACATAAACCATTCTCTTGGTGTCGTGTAGGGCTAACAATTGGTTGATTGACTGGGTTTTGGCCCAAACACAGCCCAAAACAAACCTAAAGCGGCATGAAGTGTTTATGGGAATTTTCATTATAATGCAGTTATTTCTGCTGAACTTTTTTTATGGTTTCCAGTTTGCTCCCAACTTAACTGGGGGTTGTGGTTAAGTGGTCATATCATCACTAAGGGTAAAGGGTTTGTTTGCTAACAGGAAAAGTGGTTTTCCTTTCCGGTTTGATGGTGCTGTGCAGTTTTCAGTGTGATAACTTCTCTGGGCAGGGGAGGTTTGGTTTGTAAAGGAAGAAACTCTATCTTTGGAAGATACCAATACACTGCAGAGCAGACGTCTCCAAGTCTAAGAGCAACCGCTGTTTGAGTTTTGTTTTTCTTGCCACAAATAAGGTGGAGTAGAATAACCCTCAGCTCTGAAGTCAGAAAGAATTCATTTGTTCATTTATTTAGCATATTATCGAGCTCCTTTTATGTTTGGCTCTGGGGATTCAGCAACAGACAGACAAGCTACCTGCTCTACAGACATGACAATTTAGTAGGATGGTGGAGCCGAGGGACCAGACAATATACATATGCATATTTTCAAACCCCAGCCTCTGCATTTCCTACTTTTTGTGAACTAGGGAAAGTTCCAAACTTACTCAGTGTGCCTCACACACAGCAGGGGCTCAGCAAACGATACTATTCCCGCTTTCCCTACTCCCTACCCTTCAGGACCCTAGAAAAACAACAAACTGTCTGCTTCTCACTTTTAGCTGACATCTTTCTTAAGGCCAGAAAAATGAAGATTCTTGTCATACCTATGAACTGTATGTAGATAGACTGAGAATGAGTTGGCTTATCATCTCATGTTCCTGTGAGCATCTGTCTTGTAAGTCCTACAGCTAATCGATCTCTTTTTTCTCTCCATTTTGCCTTGCCAAAGAGAATACTTCCACATGAACTATTTTCAACCCATAAATGTTATTTTTTAAAAGCCCTGCTGCAAAGAGCTTGCCTTGACTGCAGATTTATTCTACTTTTTACTGAGTTTCTACCGATTAAGGTGTTTTCAAAAAGCGATGAAGGGAAGTGGTTCTCACAATTACAGTCTGAGAGGTCAAGGTTGTTTCGGGGCCCCCTTGGGATGGCTGTGCAGTTGTCTGGTTGGAGACTGTGACTTAGAAGAAGAGATGGTGAATTTGTTAATAGGGTAATAAGTATTAATTACGAATTATAATTTTATGTGCAAACACAATTTATAATGGATAAAAAAAGTAGTCTATAATGATGTTTCTCAAATAAAATATGTAGAGTTCCAAACAGTTAAATTGAAACAAATATTTGTATTATATAAGCCCATTGGGACATTGAGGAAATGATATGATATAAATTGAATATCCCATTCACTCTCTCCCACTCCCCTTCCATTGTGCCAGGTACTTAAGTGTAGATTTCATGTGAAATACCAAAATCTTCCCTGTGGAAAACTGAGTAAATCTATCTTGTATGGCAGAACAAATATTTTAAAATATTAAGAAGTCTCCCACTCTCCCCAAAAGATGCTTGCATTGCTCTGATAGCTCTTTACTTGTGCTAATTGGACAAAGTGTCCAAAGGAAATCTGGAAAAGCCTGGAAGAGACAAGGGGAATTTTCACCAAAAAGGCAGAGAGTTATTGTCAGGAGGGGGGAAAAACCCAGAAAGAATGAAGGAACTAGAAGGTCTCTTGGGAGAAATCTCAAGAGCTTAGAAGTGGACTAGAAAAAGATTTTGTGGGTAGCTGCCATATATGAGATGCACAGACATAAAGAATGAAGGAAAGAAAGAGGCTGTTAAGAAGTTTGACTCTGCATTAAAAATGTAATTTACTCGTGGCCTTCTTTAGGAGGATATAGTAAGGGTGTAAATTACATTCCAATTATTGTGGCTGCTATGTAAGTTTTTTTGTTCTGTTTTGTTTGCATGCAATATGCTGAAGAATTAGAACCTCAGAATGGCTTTATGAAGTTTAACTTTGAATATAGCCCTTAAGCCATTCTGACGTTTTTGTGCCTGAAACTCTCTGTTTCTCCTTTAAGACATTTCTTCAGTGTTGGGAAAAAATAGCTGAAAATCCCAGGGCTATGAAGTTAGATAGATCTGGGTTTAAATCTTAACTCCTAGAGCAAGTCATATCTCCTCTACAGGCTTCCGTTTCCTCATCTATAGGATGGGTTAAGAGTGCTTACACTGTAGGGCTGTTGTAATCACTGGGATAAAGGGGCTGAGTCCCTTTAGGAAACAGCTCATCAAATTAGGAAACTTAGAGGGAAGTATAATAGCAGGAATATTTTTAAAAATATATAGGCAGGGTGTAGGAAAACCACAAAAGACAATGCAACACTCAGGCTACCCCCTTCAGGCCTTAAGGTCTGAACAGGGGTGTTTCCTGGACGTGGAGACAGAGAAGGCTTGTCGAGAGAGCTGCCAGAGAAATGCGGAGACCCCCTGTGGAGAGGTGCCGGGTGGGGAGGGGGGGCACCCCCCTCCCCCTCCCCCGAACCTCAGCGGGGTTGGGAAATGAAGAGTGAAGCTTCCCTCCCTCTCTCCTTTTATCCCTCCAATTCCTTCAGGGGCCTTTATTGGCCAAACCCAACTTGAAGTCTTTTGGTGGGAGTCCATTAAGGTCACAAGAGGTGAGCTATGGAGAAGAGCGGAGAGGGATGGAGAGTGGGTCTGGGGGCAAACTGAACATGTCCATCATGCTCAGTGATTTCTTTCTTTCTTCTTTCCCAATAGCATGGACAAGAGGGTTTCTTTCCTATGGAAGAATAAATGTGCTGTAGAGGTGTTGCTAGTCTCTGAAAGATGGTACCTTACAGGTGAGTTGTGCAGATCGTGACACAACACAGACAAAGCTCTGGGGTTGGAAACGAACAGGTATCCATCTTTGAAAGGACAGCGGGAGAAGCACAGCTGGTCTAGCGGCTGACTCTCTCCATGAGAGTGAGTGACGCAGAGAGCTCGCTATGTTGGTCAGAGATAAACAGGAGCTCTCGTTTCAACACTGGCTTTTCAAGTCTGCCTGTTGGCACAATGCTCACTCTGGCTGAGGGTGTCATATAAACAGGGCACATGCCCAAGCATGTAGGCAAGTCACTACATTTTCAGCCAGTAGCCCATGACCCACAGCTAGCTGACAAAGATGATGGCAGGGCATCCTTTCAGGCAACACACTGTGGACCACTTGTATGTTTTCAAACTATGTAAATGAGCTGAAGACCACCTCTGGAAAAGAATTCTTTGTCATAGCTGGTGGTACAGATTTTTGATTCATTCCACTTGTAAAGCTTCTGAACTTTGGATAAAAAACTCTTCTAAAAAAAATTCTGCTTTACCTTTCACGGTGAGCTGAATGGTGACTTCTCAAAAGCTATATCCATGTTCTAATCCCCAGAATCCCAGAATGTGACCTTATTTGGAAAAAAGTCTTTGCAGATATAATTCAGTTAAGGATATTGAGGTAAGGAGATCATGTTGGATTATCTGGGTAGACCCAAAGTCCAAAGCCATGTGTCCTTATTGGAGACATATAGGCGACAGGCACAATGAGATGTCTGTGAAAAAGAGGGGGAGATTGGTGTGCTGTGGCCACAAGCCAAGGAAGCCAGCGACCACTGGAGGCTGGAAGAGGCTTTGAATGGATTCTCCCTCAGAGCCTTTGCAGGGGGTATGACCCTGGCCATAGACCTCTGGCCTCCAGAATTGAGAGAATAAATTTCCATTGTTGTAAGCCAACAAGTTTTCAGTATTTTTTCAGTGGCCCTGGAAACTAATGTACCTCCTGTGAAACTATGTGTTTTGATGCCTTGACAACAAAGTATACTGAGTTCTATCAGCCTAAAAAATTGTAGAAATGGTGGAGAATATGAACATCTTAGAATATATTTTTTTGAAGTTTATGAGAAGTCATCTCAAATCCTGGAAGGCTGTGCTATCTAATTTACACTTTAAGCACTTGCAAGGAAGCATCATTAATTTGAAAGAGAGGCAGAAGGAATATAATTGGAGGAAGCAATCATGTGTCTTAGATTCTAGTACTGGCTTTACTCCTCACTGGCTATTTGACCTTGGAAAATTCATTCAAGCACTCCAAGCCTAGATTTTTCTATCTCTAAAATACTTGTCCCACTTAATTTGTAGGGTTAGCAAAAAGATTAAATTATACAAGGTGCTTTGAAATAGTAGAGTGCTTTCTTTTCTTTTTTTCAGGTGTAAGTAAATTTTAAACTATTAAACTACAAAATCTTATACATTTCATTATTCATAATTAACTGTTGAGAGTTATATTAGATCCTACTACCTCAGAATTGGCAATGATTTGGAAAAGGGATACGTGGGAGGCAGGAAATCAGGGTTTAGTCTTGGCTCTGTCATGAAGTAACCCTGGACAAGTATTGAAACTCTTAGGGGTACAGTTTTTGTATGTTAAAACAAGGAGTTGGATTGATGTTGCTCCCATATCTCTAATTCTATAACATTTTAAGAAAATTATGAATAGCAGGATGGTTCTCTCGCTTAGTGAGCTTATTCCTTCTTATGGGTTAAATTTGCACTAAATCCTGTCAACCCTGAACTTGTCTGCCGAGCTCCAGATCGATATAACCAAGCACTTGGATGTCATACAGTAGATCAGCTGAGATTGCCAAATCTCAGTAAAGGAAGGCAAAACAAGATTTACTTAGAGTAAGAAAAAAAAAAGAAGAAGAAAAAGTAAGAGAATTTATTGACTCAATCAACTGAAAAGTCTATGAATAGAGTTAGGTTTAACTACAGATAGATTTATGGCTCAAATAATGTCACCTAGATTTACTTTCTTTCCATCCCTCAGGTCTGTTTTGCATGGGGTTGGCTCTAGTCTGGGACTTTACATGGCGCAATAGTGCTGTTGCATCACCTCTTAATTACATGTATCAGGGGAAAGGGAAAGCTTTTTCCCAGGATGTAGAGCAAGAATTTCATTGCATCTCCATGGGCCTGGCTGAAAGTGCACTTCTGAGCCCATCACCATAACCAGAAGAAATTCATTGTCTGGGTCATGTGACTTCTTGCTGAGCCACGGATATGGCCCTGCTGTGCTGGACCCAGTCAATTACAACATTTCAGTAGTTTTCTGTACTGGTTATTAAACTGTTGGTAGCATTAAATTGGAAAAGTGGGAGTATTCACATAAAAAATTAGGGATTTATTTGTTTATTTTGGAAAGCTGGTTTGCCAGCCCTGGTCACCCCCACTGGGGATAGCCCTGTCTAAACAGTGGGTGAGGGAGGGATCCCCCTCAAAAGAGAGGCTGTTATCAAAACAAGGAAAGAATAAATAGCAACAACAATCAAAAAAAAAAACTATTCACTAAACCTAGAAATTCAAACTCAAAATTTTCAATGTTGAACTTACTCTTGTTCTTCAATTTGATTTGTCTTGTGGATTTTCTATCCTGATTGGTAGCCATCAATGCCAGACACTCATTTAAAATGTGACATTTAACTTTAAGATGCTTTTCTTTCTCTCATAACATGATCTTGCCTCCGTACTCTTTTTCCAGTCCATCTCTTCCTGTGATGTCACTGTCCGTTACCCTGACTCAGACTTGTCTGATCTCCCCTGGACTATTTCAGGATTCTCCTAATTCGTCTGCCTGCCTTGAGTCTTAATTTCTCAAATCTATCCAGCATATTGCCACAAGGGTGATCCACCTTCAGTACATCTGACCAGGTTGTTACTTCTATCCTAGATCACTTTTCATTGCATAATGGATAAGGTCTAATGTGGTAGCTTTAATACATGTTCACACATTCTTCACTGTATCTTCCTTTAAGAGGTGGACCTTAATTCTTTCCCCTTGAGGGTGGGCTTGATGAGTAGATTATAACAGAAGTGATGGTGTGTGACTTCCATGAGTAGGTCATGAAAGGTATTTCGACTTCCTTCTAGCTCTGCCTGTCAGACGGCTCACTCTGGAGGAAGCCAGTTGTCATTCTGTGAGAACATTCACGCAGCATGAAGGAGGGGTCCACACAGCAAACAACCGAGCCCTCCTGCCAACAATCATCTTGGAAGCAAATTCTACAGCCCCAGTGAAGAGTTTAAGTGATTACAGTCCAGGCTGATGTGTTGATGGCAACCTCATGAGAGACTCTAAACCAGAATAACCCGTCCAAGTCACTCCCAAATTCCTAACCCACTGAAACTGTGAGAAAGCAACTGATTGTTATGCTAAGCTGCCAAATTCTAAGTGTAGCAAGAGATATTTGGTCTCAGCCTAACACTTTCTCCCCCATCGTTGAATTTGCCACTTTTAAAAACACATATGGGTCTGTCTGCCCTTTGTCTGAGCTTCCTGAGGGCAGGTACTGTAATTCCCCAGTACACTGATATATCCCTGTGTAGTAGATTATAAATCACAAAGATGGCTGCAACAATATCTCCTATTCCAAGCATTTTTCTAGAGTCTTGCCACTTCCCCATCTAACAGGTTGACTCTGTGTCTCCTCCCTTTGAAACTGGAGAGAACTTTGTGATTGTCTCAAACAATAGAGTAGAGCTGAAAAGATGCTATTTTGCTTCCTGAGATAAATCATAGAAAATGCCATGCACTGCGGCTTCTCTCTTTAGACACCTGCTCTTGGAATTCAGCGACTGTGCTGTGAGGAAACCCAGGCTGTATAAACATCCGCATGGGCCCCAGCTCACAGCCAGAGCTGAGATCTTAGATAGCAGCCAACGCCAACTTGCCATGTGAGTGAACCGTCCTGGAAATGGATCTTCCAGCCTCTAATTGAGTCTCCCAAACCAATGCCGCGTGGATCAGCGATGAACTGGCCCTGCTAAGCCCTGCTCAAATGGCAGATTTGTGACGAATGTAATGATTATGATTAGTTTAAGCCACTAGGTTTTTGGGGTAATCTGTTATGCAGCAATGTATAACCGGAAGGTAGCATAAGATATCGGTGAAAAGCATAAGGAATTTGCGGTCTGAATTGATATGAATTGATCTGGGTCCCACCTCTACTACACGTGAAGTGAATGACTTGAGTAAATCCATTTGATTCTGTGGGTTCAACTTCAAATGTGGGTAACACCTATATTACAGGTTTGTTGGGTTAATTAAATGAAATACTGGGGGAGAAAGATACACTTTAAGAAGGATAAGGAGAAGATCTAGCTTTAAATTCATGGGGGTTAATCCTTACTAATTAATTATATCTAATATTTATGGATCACATGCCATGTGCCAGACACATTCTAGATGTTTTACTCTTCCAACAACTTTGTGATTTCGTTACTTTTAAAATCCTTCTTTACAGTGAGTAAATTGAGCCCCAAATAGCTTAAGAATATACTCAAAGTCATAATGGAATACTTAACTTATACAGAATTATTTTTCTATGTCCACATGTCTTCCCAGGGTTGTTGGAGAGCAAGGAGTGTGTGTTTTGCTCACAACAGGCTTCCCCATCCCTGGCTCATAGCAGAAAGTAAGTTCATATCTGCTGAGTGAGTGAACCTTCAGGCACTGACTCACATGTCAAAGCTTGTGTGTGTGTCTTGAAAAGACACAGGTGGGAGTTATGGCATACTGGCTTTATCAGAGCAGGTCCACACAGCTGAGTGTGGAGTGTTCTGTGCCAGGACAGTTGGGAAGCATTAAGATCACATCCTTACATGATCAACCAGCCACTGTGACTCAGTCTGTAGTATGGTGATACTGTGGCTAATTTCATGAGCTGTTTGGTTTCAGAAGCTTAGCAATGGCACAATAAAACCTTTATTAACAAGGCTACTCAGGGAATGGTGTATTCCAACTACTGAGAAGGACTAGAAAGCTCTTTTGTTTAAACCCTTTTGGAAAATATCTATAAAATGTAGTGGCCATCCATTCTGCCTTGCTAAGGACCATGCAGGTGGGTATGATTTGTGCCTTGAAATTGAAATAGCTGATCCTCAATATCTTACCGTGGACTTTATGCTAAGCATGACAATTTGGGGGAGGACACGTAGGAGGAGGCTGGGCTGAAAGTCTTAGGAGATGAGCCTCTCCTTTCAGATGCTCATCATAACACTAACTTAATGATACGGACTTATTTTCCCTTAGAATTGGCAATTTTCTCTTTTAAAGAAATATAATGATGGAGAAAGGGAAAATTCATGAAGATTCCGGTAAAAATCCTAGGTTTTTTTCAATCTCAACTTAAGTTCTTCTTTAAAAAGGCTATAATTTTTACTTAGAAATGTGCTTGCCATGTTTGGTGTAGTAAGTGTAGCTTTTCACTGGTCTGCAGAGTAGAAAGGAGGAAGAAAGGGGGCTAATCACTCATGGGGGACGGGCCCAGGATGGGTTGTTCTGTATCTTCAGAGGGAGTCCTTAGTGGATTTACGAGAGAGGCAAAATGCACTGTGACAGAAAGGGACATGATGTGATTTTAGGAGGCACTGAGAAGGTCCTTCTGCCAAAAATAGACCCACCTGCTTGTAGATGTCTGGCATTCCTTGGACTGGGGACAATGCCAGAAAGCCAGCTGTTCCCTCAGATACTCTTCCCACAGGCTGCCTGAGACCCGAAATTCCAGCCTTGAACTGAAGGCTATATTTTCCTCCATAATCTATCCCAAAGCACGTGCTTCCCTCTCCCTCCCCCAACTCTAAAATAGAGGTATTAACAGATATTTACACCATGGTATGAATTCTGTAGACTTGTGCATAGAACAGAAATTATGTAAGTAGGAGAATCCTTATTCCCCTCCACCCCACTTAACTCTGTGACTTTGGTCAAGTCCTATCTGCTTATGCAGCAGTTTCTTCTAGAAAATAAGAATAGCCAAACCAAATGGAGTTTCGGGAGTGCTAAATAAGACAAATGTAGAACAGCAATTAGCAGACGGCTAGAAACAATCCAAACGCTCATCAAAGGGACACTTGTTAAATAAGCTTTGGAATATCCACACGGAGCATATTCTGCACATGTGGGGAGGAATAAGGGAAATCTCTATGCACTGATAGAAAGTGAAGTAACAAACAATGTTTAAAATATGCTACAATTAAGAAAGGAGGAGAATTAGTAAGTACATATTTATAATTTCAGTAGCAGGATAAACTAAAAACGAATTAAAAATGGGAAGGAAGGAACAGGAAATAGGGGATATGAAGAGGAGATAGACTTTTCTATAAACCTTATTTTATTTTTGACTTTGGGGTCATGTAAATGTTTTACATAATTAAAAACAAAGCTAAATCAAAGAAAAACACTAAACCAAAACAAATCCTAAAAATTTTAAACAAAAATTTAAAAAAAAATTTTAAACAGAAATGAACCTAATTTTATATCAATTCTGTGGCAAAACCACCTCAAGAATGATTTTGAATGATTTCCAGTGATTTTAAAGCACATATTTGGATGTGTATCCTTAAGGAGATACAGTCTGAGGATAAAAGGAAGTACTGACATCTTAGACTGAATTCTTTTAGCTAGTTGTTAGTCGTGATATTTACAGTACTTTTTTGAATACTATTATATATACAGTAGGGTAAAGCAGCTATGTAATTAAGTTATTCTCAGGAGATAAGATTTTCAGAGTAAGAAAAAGATAAGTTTAAAATAAATGAAGTAATAATTCTATAATCTTTGATTTGAATGAGAAATATCCGTATGAGTTTATGACTTATTTTTCTCTTTTTAAAAGCTACACATTTCCTACTTCTGTCCTCTGAAAAGGCTTAGAAGCACGACTAACTCAGTTTTAATGATCACTGTGGGCATCCAGATTATAATATCTAAGGACCATCTTAAAGGAACAGGGGCTCCTTGGGGAAATGGCCAATTCTAGATCTGGGACAGGAAGTGTTTGAGATAAGCCGGGTCCCCAAACAAGATTACACGAGCCAACTTGAAGGCACTCCCACTGGCCAAATTCGGGAAGAATATAGAAGCAAATAATGACTACAATATATTGAAACACATCAAATACACAAAATCCACAAGTTCAGTTGGAGGTTCATGGGCACGTGTTCACTATTCTGAAAATAGATACATAAAAGGAAAAATATCAGGCATTTATCCTGCTTTATCTGTTTGTTTCAGGTAATCAAACAACTGTTGAGGGAAAATTCCCTATTGAGGAATTCTGATATATGTAGGAGGAATAGGTATGATTAAAAAAACCCCTCCATTCTTGGTGGTAATCATTTTGCAATATATAAAGGTACCGAATCAACATGTTGTGCACCTTAAACTTACACAATGTTGTGTGTCAATTATACCTCAGTGAAGCTGGGGGGGAAAAAACAACAACTCCCTTCTGCTAACACTGATGAAATAATAGATGGAAACAACAGTCATCCTTGTCTGCCAACACCCATTAAGTGAAGACTGATGAGAAACTTTACAGTGGAACTAGCCTCATAATACTCAAAACAGAATGAACAGTGGGAAGTTTAAATACCACAAGAAACAGGGCAATTGGACAAAAATGGTTTTCTCCCTTGGAACCAGGGACAGGAGCCTCCCAGTCACAGTGGGTGGAGGTAGGGAGTAGTTGCAGATTTGTGGTCTGAGTTTGGCAGTGGGTAGGACCCACATTTCTTCACCTCCCACTCTCCTGATCCTTTCCATCAGCAGAACAGGATGGGGAACCACCCACAGGAGGGCAAGGACAGGGGGTCTGGCTGGGTTGAATGCAAAGCCCTCAGGCCGAGTCTCTTCGACTTCATCCTGGACATGTTATTTAATCTCTCTTAGCCTCAGTTTTCTCCTCTATCTACCGAAGATGATAACTAGAGTCCTTGGGTGTACAAGGTGAGACGATGTGATTCAAGCGCTTGGCCGTGCAGTGCACGGTGAGCTCACCCCAGGGCCAGAAACAACTTGCGGATCTCTTTTTCCTTCAAAGAGAAAAGGAGTCAAGGGTTGTGTGGTTGCTTGTACACAGGCTTCTTTCTTTCTTTTTGCGTGCTCGTTTTCTCTCAGAGGACAATTGTGATTAGTAATTAGAGCAGAGTGTTGGCTAAGGAACTCAGTCCTCCTCAGCAGAAGTGAAGCAGCAGGTACCAATTATGCTCTCAGATAAGTCCCTTTTTTTTTTTCTTCTCCCAAGGGCTTTTATTTCATGTAGTTTTACTTCTGAAAATGCGTCTCTCCTCCTTATTGTGACATTGTCCTTGGCTCCCCACAAGGGGAGTGAACTTAAGTCCTGCCCAGTGAAGTGGTTTATGTCAAAGTTTCACGGAGGTAAAATGCTTTCAGTAAACGAAAAGATGATGTACCTAAAACCATTACTTGCCGTATCTTAAATTGGATCTGCTGCAAAACCATATTTGATACAGTATTTTTAAAATCCTCCACTATCATTCGAGTCATCAAGAGCCTGTGATACAGCGAGGGAAGAACATTTTTATCACCTTCCGTTCTTCAGGGGCTGTTGGTCGATTGTTCTTGGGAATCGTCACACACTGAATGCTCAGAAGTGTTTTCTCCCAAGCAGGCTACCAGTTGGGGAACAGTGGAGGAAAATGAAATTGAAGCGTATTGAAAGATTATTTCTGTATACTTCTCACCTTCCGCCATCCAAACTGCTTTACTTTTACAAGTGTGGCTCCGTTCTTGCCTTAAAATAATAAATAATCCTAGCTTGGACGACACAGTCATTTGACACTGCTGCCACCTAGTGGAATCTTTTAGTAACACAGGACGAAGTGACGATCCAGGGTGTCTCTCTGTTCCCTGGAACAGTGCTGGACTGGACTTCTAGAGGAGGAGATAACTGAATACGTGGTATGATTTCAAGGGTGATAGGAAAGCCGGATGCTCCCTCTAACACATTTGTAACCATTAGTGCCTGGAATATTAGTATTGGGCTTTTATTTCTTAGCTCTCTGCATTTTGAGCATATCATCTTCGGGAAGGATACTGGGCCCTCATACTTACTGGAGACAGCTAAGTTACTTCAGCGGCAGGCACGGGGCAGGATCAGTACACACCCATTCCTGGAGAAACAACCTCGGCAGCCCCGCGTGTCACCAATGCACATTTCCTTTCTCTCTACTTCTTTGCTGCAAACATCTAATTTCCTCTTTTATTACTTCCAGGCATTCTTGAAACTCTTGGTCAGGCAGCAGTGTACAACTTACTGACTACAGAGGGACAACATGGTAAGTTAGGGGGCAAGGGGCTGAGTTAGAGTTTCTCTGTGTGTATGTGTGTTTATTACTTGCTAATGACCACAAATACTGGACTGAATCTATGCCTGAACAAATTGGTTTGAATAGAATATGTTTTACCTGAAACAGATTCCAAACTGATTGTGTTGTTCAGAGACAATACAGTTACCGATTCAAACTAGTTGACACTTCCTTGAACTTTGAAAGATAGTCTTCTGCGAAAAGTTTAGCTGGAAGCCATGGATCATGTGTCTACTACCCAGGGAGTTAGGTCCTTGGTACCTTTCCTGACTAGATCTCAGCTCTTGACACATAGCCTTGGGTTAGTAAGAAAGGGGAATAGCTGGATAGTTCCCAAATAAGAAAGGTGGAGTGTAAAGAAAAAAAGCTAGTAAAAAATGGAAATTAGAGAAATAGTAGAATTGTTCTATCAGCTGAGTCAAACAGATGATTTAGTTTTCCTATCTGGAAACAACTTCAAATAATTGAATTTAATACATCTGTTCTTTTGCCTGACATTTGAATAATTATAGCAAATACCTACTAAGTCGGTATGTTACTGGGTTCTCTTCTAGGAACTTAAGCTATTTTTTAAAGTATCAGCAAGGATATATTCAAGTTTACTCTGAGAAATTGTTGGCTAACATGGTATATTCTTTTGGGAATCCGTAGAATGGTTTCTAACTCCAAAGTGTGGCATCCGTTTCCTTCACTCTTACCCAACTGCTAAGTAATTAGATGCTGGATTTAGTTTTTGGGTCATTCTTCCATTCCATGCCATGTGCATTTGCTGAAGACAGTGGTATCCCAAGGAGAGTCATTACTTTTAATTTAAAGGATACTTGTGAAACAGGAGTGTTCCCTGCAACAGGTAAGACACCAGTGGCTGGCTGGTGGTCTCAGAGCCTCCTTGGCAGGTCCTCCTCTGAAGCGGCTGCACAGCTGATCCAGAGCTGATATCCAAACTCTGGCCAATGGCAAAGCTCTTAGCTGTGGGTGCCCTGCTGGTGAGTGGACATATGCATTATGCATTTCTTTGAGCAGGTCATTTATAGAATTAGGACTTGCCACCTAAAATGACCTTTGCCTTCTTTTGCTCATCAGGCAGGGAAAGGCCTATAGTCATTTCTCTAAAAACATCAACAGTACAGAGGAGGTGAGTAAGCAGCATTTAGTGGGACTTCAGCAGTATCAGAAGTTTGGGATTAGCTACTGATATTGCAGTCTTCGCAAGAGAGAGCTAAGGTTGCAGATGTTGATTAAAGGGTTTAAAGAATAAGGCATCTATGTTCCTTGACACTCCTGTTAAGATACTTCCTCACTACATTTAAGGCTGAGAGCTAGGGACATTATCTTGTTATAGGGTGTTTATCAGGGGGAAAGCACAGGGTAGATGCCCATTCTTGGAATTTAGAAGAGCAAAGTCCGTGATTCTGAGTTTGTATATATATTTGTGTGGTGGGGTTTGTAAAAAGACCTTGCAGTATACTCCTTATCACTGCATCAGTACTCATCTCTGGGAATCCAGAGTATCAAATGTGTTCACAAATTCTAAGTGTGATGGAGGAAGAAAGTTTTCTCTATTGTCCAATATATTTTCACCCAAGAAGAGAAGAACCTGTGTGGATTAGCCAATGACAGTTTTACTAAGCTACCATTTATGCCAACTCCTATGTGATAGGGACTTTGTGTACATCATCTCTAATCCTCAGAACAATTTTCATTTCATTTTAGCATGCAGACAGTAAAACTCAGGTTAAATATATTGGCCAAGAACACACAACACAGCCTGTAAATTGCAGAGCTGGTACTTAACTCAAGTATGTTTATTCTGCTAGGGGATCATGTCAGTGTCATTTGGTGTCATTAATTGCAGGAAATCCAGTTACTCCCCCTCTGCCCCTAAATCTAACCCAAACAGATAGTCTTTAAATGAAACCTTCTAGAAACTCACATGTTCTCCCTCAGAGTAGTGCTGGTGTTGGGGTAGAGCAGATACTCTCTTTAGACGATATTCCCTGCCTTTGGTGGGGATCTTGAACAGATAGCAGTATCATTAATCATGTAAGTGGTTCTCATGTGTAAAAATGTCAATGGACTACGTTCTTCAAAGGACAAGTGAGAAGGGCTGTCTCTGGCATTATGTGTTGTGAATAATCCTAAATTAGTGTGAAACTACCTGCTCTCAGTAATCCATGACAGTGGACAGAAGTAATGGGGCATTTAATTTTTAAAAAGCAGACAATATTCAGATCTTTGATAATTGCTTTTGGATTATATTAATGATTTGGACAGAGGAAATTTCCATTTTGTAATTGTTTTCTTTAGCTTGTATAAAAATGATTTTGCATCCCCCTGGTTCTCCTAGGAGAAAAAAAGCAGTAAGTGGCCTGTGCTGGTTAGCAAGAAAAAAATGCCCAAGGTTAAAATCCTAGGATGTGTATGCAAATATAAATAATAGCCAACCTGTTCTATCTCACTGTCACTTTCACCAAGGTATTTATTATTTATTTGCGGTGTGTGCCAAGTATTTACGAATGCATTAAAATCACTAACTATTTTTGATGTTATTTTGCTGCATACCTTAATGAATACTTTCTATATGTGCAGATGAAAACATCTTGTGTTCATATAGATCCTATTATATCTGACAAAAGTTGCTCTCTTAAATAGAGTAGGTAAAGCCTTCTTCCAAAAAAAATCTTGCTATCAGAATTTGATTACTAGAATTTGCTAATGATTTAAAGCTAATTGTCTACTCCAAGCCTTGGAAATTATGAATTCTACATCAGGGTAGAAGTTGAAGTTTCACTTTAATAAATAATGTGCTTTTAACAGCAAGTGCTGAATATCTGGTTATGTGTGCATGTACAAATTACATATTTATATATGTGTGTATAAAATGTATGTGCACTGTATATGTTAAACACATTATAATACATATATGTGTATACATGTATGCATATATGTGCACAAGTTGATCTGTTTGGTCTCTAACTGAATTTTTAATTTATTTTTAATTTATTATTTTATTGGTAGAAGCTTTTTCCACTGGAAAAAAAATGTATTTTATAAATGAAGATTAAAAGAAAATCTCTTGAGATATATTGACTAGGAATTCATGAAAGTAAATTCAAAATTTCACTTGCTTAATTCTATGAAGTAGGTAGGCTCCTAATAACTAATATCTGGGAATATGGGAATAATTGATCACAATTTTCAGTTCTTGTGTAGATGTTTGGTAGAGCTCAATTATAACCATTACAGTGAACAACATATACACACATAATCAGTAGAACCTCCTTTCAAGCTCTTTGGGAATGGGCAATAATATGGCTAAAAAAAAAAAAAAAAGTAAAAGCACAAATTAGAAGGCTAAAAGGATATTTATTGCTATGCAACAATGATCGACAGTGTTTGTTCAGATTTGCTGAGCACATCTTTTGTGTCCTGTCTTATTCGCTGCTGGGAGCAATAAAGGAAGAAAGGTCGGCCAATTCCGTGTTCATCCAGCCTTTATTTTTGAGCGCTTACCACGGGCAGGCTTCCCTACCGCCACCTGAGCGAGCCGATGCCGCTGAACTGTGAACTTCCACGTGTTTCTCAGTGGTTTCCGTCCCCACCCCCAGGTGGAGCTGGAGCTGGGGCAGTTTATTTCCTCCCACCAGGTCAGCGGGTTAGGCTCCAGTCACCTAGCTTCCCCTAGGGCAGGCCTTCTTCAGAACAGAGTTCTTACGAGTATTTCAAAATTTCTGCTCCTCCTGCCAGAGGCTGGAGGGGTTTCCTCTGGTACTTACCATGAGAACCTAACTGAGGTCCTGGAGGTGAACAGCAAACTGCGCCTCCCCGCCGCCATGACTGCCCTCCCTGGAGCTTTTGCCTCTCAGAGTCGTCCGCACCGAGCCCAGCGGCCGCCCAGTCCGGTTCAGGCCTCCCACCTCGGCCCCGGCTCCCCCCCAGGCGCCCACCTGAGGATCTGCTGTGAGCCGCGACTCCCGGGATTCACCTGTGGTCTTTCCAGTCTTGGGGGCAGCGGTTTATCTTGCGTCCTTCCCCCTCTTACAGATCCAATGAAAGTTGTTGATTCTTCAGTTCGCTTAGCTTTTTACTTGTTTGGATAGAGTGGTGACTTCCACAGTCCTTACACGTGGAACTGGAAACTGAAAGTAAGAACCTCCATTTTACAAAGGAGAACTTAGTCTACAACATAGTAAGCAATGCTCAGTCACATAGCTAACAAATCAGAGACAGACTAGTATTCTGATTCTAAATCTAGGCTTCTTAATAGGTAATGGGATTCCTTCCCCATCTAGCATAAGCTTTAAAAATGGCATGGTCTCTGTCTTAAAACAGAGCTAAGAGAGGGTCAACTTGCTATCATGTCATTGGCCTAGAAATAAAACTGAAGTGGATGTATGTATGATGGGTGTCAGACACTGACTGTTTCAGAGCAATCTAGGTAACCTCGGGCAAATTACTTAGCCTCTCTTTGCTTTCTTTTCTTCATCTGTAAAATGGCAATAACATTTCTTATAGGATTGGTGTGAGGATTAATCACAGGTAGAGTCTTTGGGACAGTGCAGAGCACATATGCAGGGGTCAGTTAATGCTATTATCAGTGGTCATAGGAGGAGAGGTAGGAGTTATTTGAACCTTGACCCTGTCCTATCCCTTTGCCTCATCCTGGTTCTTGGCTGGTCCCACATTTCCTTCTCCCACAACTCTCTGTGTTTTTTATTTTTGTTTATTGCTGTGGATTTTCCTTTTCCTGTTCACATTCATCTTTTGATTTCTGCTGAGGAGCTCTTCAGAATTTTCTGTTGGAGTAATCTCCTGACCAAAGGAAAATCCTCACATGTCTTGGATTGAACCACTATTACTGATGATCTACTTTAGGTTTAAATGGCTTATTTCTGAAATATAACCCCAGGTTGCTGAGACCCTGTTTTGTTTTTCCCCAAATAAATTTGGGCCAAGTATGGCATTAATACTCAATATCTATAAATGTAACCAGACAAGCTGTCTATTCACAATTCTTACTAGAGTCAGAAGGGACTACCAGAGATCATGATTGCAGAATCTGGCCAATAGCAAGCACATAGGCATTTTCTGATAATCTTGGCTTACCTATCTATCTATCTATCTATATATATACTAAGGCCTGGCTTCACATATTTGGAACTACCATTACAATCCATGTGGATAGCTTAAGTCTTATCACAGCAATTTCTTTGTCATATCCCCAGGGAATATGTTTTTGCCTCTTCTATTAAAAGACCATAACTACTGCTGGACCGTGACAGTCTTTTCACCCAGAGAATTACTGGGGCCTCGTTTTCCGTGGAGTAGCATCGGGGGAAGTGAGTGGGCCATGAATGATTTACATTGTTATCATTATTGTCATCAAAAGGTTATTATGGAGTGAAAGAATATTAAAGGGACAGTGAAGAACATCAAGGTGCAGTGGTTAGAGTTGTACATGGAACAGGTCATTACATAATATGAAATGATGAAAACACAGGCAATGGCTTTAGAAATAAAAATCATCTTGGCTACACATCTGAAAAGGGATCTAGTGTACCCCAATAGCAAAGTCATGAAATTAAGCTTCTGACATGATGGAGAGTTGGGTTGGGACAGACTGGGGTAGGAAGGAAGTATTCAATATTGCAAGAAAGGAGCTAATCAAAGCATAATTTTTTGTTGGCATTAAAGGGAAAGAAGCTCCAAAGATTTCACCTGGAAGTTGTTGTCTTTTGAGCATCATGCAGGGTCTACAAACCCCCATTCATGCTTCAGCAGGAGACAGAGAAAAATTCCAGAGTATTGGCAGAGAATTTCAGCAGGCTGTTTTGCTAAAGCATACAGGAAACTTAACAAATTTATAAAACCATAGACTGTGGTATCTCTTGACATCTCAAATTTAAGCAGTCGTAAACAAAGGGAATTGAAATAACTAGTGGTTAGATTTGAATTCTATGGGTGCAGAAATAGTAAAATCTGTTTCTACCGGATTGGGACATGCTTATTCATTCATTTATTCATTCAGCAAGTGTTTGTTGGGACCTACAACATGCCAGCTACTGTGCTAGCGTCTAGGTATGCAATGGTGAGTAGCACAGACACAGTCCTTGTATTTATGGCTTTCGTAGAGTACAAAACAAAGCATTCCAAATTTGTATAAGGGCTATGAAGGAAATGATCAAGGTCTGGTAAGAGAGCACTATGGGTGGTATGAGGCGTCTCAGTGGATAGTGTGGTCTGGTAAGCAGGCTGGTGGGGAAATGCCAATTAAGAAGAAGCTTGAAGTATGAGGAGATATCCATTCAATCATAGTGGGAGGGTAAAAGAGGACTGGGTGTGGGAATAAGTATGATCATGTCAATAAACTGAAAGGAAGTATGAGCAATAGAAAGTTCTTCCATTGATATGACTGAGCTTCCACACCACAGTTTTATGTCCATTAGATTAATTTCTCTAGAGAGAGAATCTGATTGGTCCAGGCTGAGTCAGGTATCCTGCCCTGCCAATCTTCTATGGCCAGTAGGGCATCATCAGGCAACCAAACACTATTGCCTGGGGATTTTCTCTGGGTGGGGAGTTAGCATTTCAAGCAGCGGGTCTGTCCTCGCCTGGGTGTGGGTGCATACTGGATATTGCCCCTGGCACATCCCGTTGCTCTTTGAAAGTCTGTGAATGAATGAATAAGTGGGCAGTGCTGATCTACAGAGCAATACTAGGCTATGTGGTGAGAATTCAGGGACTCCAATTTGGTCTTTACCTTAAATAATGGTATAAATTTTACTTATCAACACTCAAGGGTAAGAAATGCCACTTGTGCTTATTTCTTTAAATTACATATGATCAATTCAAGCAATCCTACCTCTCTACCCCCGCCTGGCCAGCAGAAAACCAAATCTTAGGATTTGGGGGGTCCTTTTCCACTCCCAGTTTAGGAAAATATTCTAAGGGCCCATATAATTGCAGAAGACTTGGAAATGGCCCCCCCTGTGTTTAGCCCTATATAAGCTCATGAGGTCTCTTAAGGGTGAGACCTCCACCATCTCCAGACCACCCCAGGCATGGCTCGTCAGGGTCTGTGCTCTAACATTCTTAGCTGCCCTAGCAGAGGACATGCCACTGGGGTCTGAGAATGTCAGTGAAGAGGGATTCTGCTACTCATAGAATCAACCTCAAACTATTTCCTCCATCTTTTATCTCAGGAAAACCACCTGTGGATGGATGTCTGATTCGGGGGCTTTTTTTGGTCTTGAGGAAACAATAGCTCTGTGTGCCAGACAGTAGAATGAAGGTGCAACTCTGTACCTCTGTGGACTGGAATCTGGATCAGGATGTGAATGGAGCCCCCCGGAATTGTTCGGCTGGCCTTGCAATGACAAAAAAAAGCCTATGACTGTTTTACTAAGCCTCCATTACATGGGCACCTACTATGCGCTGGGGATTTTTTGTGTACATTGTCTCTGATCTTCAAAAGAACTTCTATTCCATTGTAATATGAAGACTAAAACTCACACAGGTTGATGTATTGACTGGGAATACACAGCATGTAAGTTGCAAGGCTGTAATTAACTCAGGTATGTTTATTTTACTAAAGGATCATGTCAGTTTCCGGTATTTAGTGTAGTTAATTGAGGGAGGGGAATCCAGTTGCTTTGCCCAACTCAACATATATTCTTTATTTTATTTATTCACTTAAAAAACATGGAACACTTTACAAATTTGTGTGTCATCCTTGTGCATGGGGCCATGTTGATGTTCTCTGTATCATTCCAATTTTGGTATATGTGCTCCTGAAGTGAGCACCATATATTCTTTAAACCCATCCCTTCTGAAAGAAACTCATATAATGTTTTCTAAGCAAATCAGTATCTATTGATTTAACAAAAGGTTTGATTTTTGGTTGATCAATGAGCAAAGCACACAAAATGGAGACTACCATATTTCTATTTTTTGGTCATGATAATCCTGGCTGTTTTGTTTCAGGGAAGGCATTTGTTTTCTTGTTACACAGTATGTTGTGACCCTCCTGCCCAAACCTTAAAACCAAACATGTTGTCTGACATTGATTTTCATTCCCCTTTCAAGTGCCAGGGACAAGTCTGACATACAGAGTTTGGACCCCAAAATGTTGGTTTTAGACACTGGTGGTTAATGATAGGAAGGGCAAATACATTTAATCTCATATGAACTCAATTCAGGTGGTAATGGCTACCCAAGCTGCAGTGTTGAGGAGGATTCTGAAGCTATTTCTAGGCTCAGCAGGAAAGATTGATCAGTGACGCCTGTCACAGAAGTGGCATGGTGGAAGTCTGAGACAATGTTAACCCATTTGTGTGGGTTGGAGGGCAAAGTATTTGAAAGAAATGATCAGAAAAGTCAGGACCATAGAAATGGTAAGTTTATCCTGGAAACCAATTTTCATGGTTTGTGAAAAGAATTGTGGAAACACAGAGGACATGAGGGAAGCAGAGGATACCTAAGTGAAGGCTGATGGGCTGATGGCAAGCCTTAGGGACCTCTTGCTTTATCCGCAGAAGGTTCTGTATGTTGAATGTATGGAATTACTGGAAATAGTAGAATTAAAGATGTTGGTAATATGGAAGGGGTGAGTGGAGCAGAGCTCTGATCATCTCTGTTCTTTTGTTCTGGAAATTTCTCTGACCCTGAAGGACACCTAGTTAGGCCAACTCCAGGACTAAAATACCAGACATATTTAACCTTTTCTGTTTTCTTGTGTTTTTGTTTTGCTTTTGCTTCAGCTATCCATACTACCAGAACTGGTTGCTAGTTTTGATTATCATTTATTTTTTAGTACTGATATTTTTGACTCCAAATCAGATTTTGTACAGAAAATTCTAATGTTATCAAAACCTTCTTTTTCCCAGTGTTATGTCTATGAAAGTATGAGATTTTGTTATAAGGGAGGAAGCTATTTTTAAAATTTTTTCTAGATGTCTAAATTCTGTAAGTGCAAAAACAGTAACAAGATTTTATTTGGTGTCACATGATATTTTTGCATCTTTAAATTTCAACCACTTGAATTGCTTAAATTTATTACTTTAGCAAATAATCAGACCATAATGTTACAATTATTGTTAGTGCTTTACAAATATACCATATAAATGCCTGACATTTCTAACTTTGAAAAGTGCCTGAGGACAGCTAAACATATGGTCTACAAATTCCCTTACCAGTTAACACCCAGCCTGTCTCTCTAAGGCCTGTAATTTGGGTTTTTTCAATGTGTGACACACATTTCATAATCATCAAAATGAGAAGGTATAGATGATGCTAAAATGACTTGTCTCCTCAGTGAAAGAATAAATCCAACAGGTCTTTGGGGAGAAGAATAACCACCAAGAAAATTAAAATTTTACTTCTGTTTCAGATTTGCTGACAACATATAGGTAACGTCTTGGCCTCTCTGTGACAGCAACGTGTCTGAACAAAGAACAAAAGATCCGTTTTGGTGATTTACCGTATGGTGTACACAGATGATTTTGACAGAGTACATTGGAGCACAAAAAGTGTAATTGGGCAAACAATAATATTTTTGAAGGGCTAAAAGAGCATCACCTTATATCAGTGTTTTTCGAAATACTTAGATTGAGACCCACTGTAAGAAATGCATTTTACATCACAATGCAGAGAACATTAAGTTCTTAGGTATGTGGGCACATGTGCACACACACACACACCTGAGACAAAAGCTTGCTTAAAAATACTTATCCTTCACATTTTATCTATTCCATTTTTTAAAAGGAGCTGGTTGTGGTTGACCAACTGATTTCACAACTCCCTAATGGATTGTTATCTATATCCCTAGTGTGAGAAACAATTGGCATAGGCAATCTGAAATCTTATTTTTCACTGACCAATTGTTTTGGCATCATATAGGTACAGTTTTTGTGTAACTGTTGATTTGAATCTCAGTATGATTATGTCAAGTGATTCTGAATGAGAGTTCCAGGGAGTGGGAAGAAATAAGAAATCTGAGTTCAGATTTTGGCTTCAAACACTTGCCTCTTGTGCACAGCTTGCTGAGAGACAGATTCATGTTTAGCTAAGAACAAAGATTTTGCAGTCAGATCGCCTGGGTCTGAATTCTGGCTCACAGCAGCTGTGTGAATGAAGACGGCCGAGTCATTTAACTTCTTTGGGCCTCAGTTTTCTCACCTGTGAAATGGAAATGATAAATAATGTCACCTCCTTTTGACATACTGCAAAAATTAACACAAGGTAAATAGAGTAAGCATTCAATAAATATTAGCGATTACTACTGAGAGGTCCATAAAAATGTTAGAATCAAGAAGGTATTTTCAAATATCTGTATCTATTATTTCACACAGTCAAACCTGATCCTTTTAGGTGTTAGCTAATGTTTCTTGTGTAGTTGCCATGTGCCTGGCACTGTGCAAGGCACTTTAGAGGCCTTTAGCCTTTATGATCTTTATAAAATTTAATCACCATTTGGTCTTCCAACAGTGTAACAAAGACAGCCTTAGTGTTTCAATTTTGTAGATGAAGAAATTGAAGCTTAGAGAGATCAAGAAATACAGTTGGTTAATGGTCGGCTGGGATTCTAGCTCAGGTGTGTCTGACTCCAGAGCCCAGGCACCTCTGTCTATTAGTCCTCTTTGGCTCTACTCCTCTCCAATAACCACATGACTCTCCCCTTCATATAGTTCATGTTTCTGCTCAGTATTCACTTTATCCACCCTGTGTAGGTAAGATAGCACTCTCCTTTTTCATCCCCCACTTCCTGTCTGCCATGTCCCATTTAATTTGGCATCATAACACCAAATACCATTTGCCACTTATCCCTATGTGCACTTATCTTGACTATCTTTCTCACACTGAAATAAAAGCTCTATAGAGCAGGGCCTTGATACTGTTTGCTGCTGTATCCCCAGCTCCCAGTGTGGAATCTGGGCACATAATATATGCTCAATAAATATTCATTGTCAAATGAATAAATGAATTAATTGGGGCAAATGAAACAGAACTAAGTCACGAGAAAACTTAATATTCAGAAAACTTTACTTACAATTTCATTATTTTTAGATTTATTTTTAATGTTTTCATGTGTGGCCCATCTTTTCAATTATTAATGTTTGGAATGTTCTATGTCTCTCCTAAGGAGAATAAGGGAACTTCAGTCCATACACTGGACCTTTCTATCTATTTAATTCCACTCAGTTCATTGCAAATGTACCAAGAAAGTGATGATACTGTTTGCAATTACTGTATATAGTTGAGAAAAAGACATGAGGATCCGTAACCCTCAGTTGCACTATTATTATATTCCACAAGATGGCGCTCCGATCCTACAGAAATTAGCTTCTTCATTTCCCCAGCGTGTTTCTGTGACCCTGCCGTATTTTTCTTGGTTTGTCTTTTAACTTAATTGTGCCCGTCTCCGCTTCTGTATTTTTCACGGGATTTTTCTTTTCCGTTTTCCTCTCTTTTCTTACCTTTTTTTCTGGAATGAGCAGACTACTCTGGTTTTAGTGAATACTGTAGTGTTTTTTTTTAATTGACTTATTATACAACTGATCAGATCACTGTGCTAATTAAGTTCACTGCGTAAAACAGTAACTCTGTGGGTGGTTTGTGGTCTTTTTTGCTCTCTTAGTACAGCCTTAGGGGATCTTGGTATCAAGATAGGTGATTTTTAAGCCTATGTGTAGTTGCTCTAATCCCATCATAGCATCATCTACTTACACAGAGTATTTTAACTGTGGGTGAAATCATTATTATGATTTTCATTATTACATTCAAAGTCTGACAAAGGATAGTTCTCTGATAACAGATAGCTGGGGTTCGGTTCCCAACCCTGGATACACCAAAGACCCTTCAGACTGTTTGCATTGGGTTCAAATTTAATTCCTGGGTGTCAGTGGTACTTTTCTCAACACTGGGTCTCCACTAAAATGACATGACCGGTAAGCAGCGGACAGTCCAATCAGATGGTCGTTCCTTGAAATGAGAAGTTCTGCAAGTTTTCCCACTGAGATGACTGATTTTCGGACGCATTGTTTTAAAGTCAGCGTGACTCGGCTCAAGTGACTCTTCTCACCCCAGGACTCTGTTAACTGCCCTCCTGACGGGATGTGGGTGACTTTGGCGTGCCGCCTGCCCAGCATTCGCTGCTGTTCGCACGGCTCTGCGCTCTGAGAAGCCGCGTCGGTAAATTACCAGTTGCATGTTCACGAGCCTCTGCTGTGTGCAAGCTAATAACAGCACCTGGAGGCCTGGACAGATGGGGCTGCAAAATGTTTGAAATCCCACGTAAAAATTGCACTTTTCTTTTTTTAATACACGTATATAAACCGTTAACAATTTACTGCCTCTTAGGGTTTGAAACCTCAAATAGAAACAATATTTCTTTGCCCAAATTATTGTGCCTTGCAACTTAGAGGGGAAGGAGACCCAGTAATTAAAGATAAAACATCAAGTCATATAAAATGCTCTGTAACAGTGAGCTGCAGGGTTCACTGGAATTGCTTGGAACATGGGATGTGGTGCGTTCCAAACTCTGCTAAACCAGGAGGCTTAGAGTGAGCATGTTGGAATTCCGGGGTGCAATGTCTGTGATTTTAACTTGACGATGAGGCAACTCCTGACTTGGAAACTACTCTGCCGTTCGAAATAATTCGGTTCAGTTCTGTTTCATTCAATTCAATTTCGTTTATTCATTTAAGTGACTGTTTAGGGCCCGCTGTCTACATGTGGACAGCGGGCGTGGGTGCAAAGAAATGCAGAGCCGAGTCCTGCCTCTGCTGGTCACGGTGTCCCCTTCCAAGCCCTCTCCCCACCCTGCCCTGCGCCCTGGCCCTCTGGTTAGGTGGATCGCATAACTGCTTCCTCACCCTGTGGCTTTTGATTGGTTTGGATGTGGAATGGAAATACAAATTTCCCTTTAGGGTTTGAAACCCCAAATAGAAACAGTATTTCTTTGCCGTTCCTCTGGGAGGGGGTGGAGGGAGGGGCTGCGGTATTTGTTCCCTGACTCCCTCCCACCTGAACTGCAGGCTCCTGTCAGCGGTGCTTCTGCTCAGGCACCCTTCTCCCTACAGCCCCGTCTCTGAGGTGATCCTGATTGAGGGTTCCCGCCTTCCCCTTTATGCGTCAGCGTGCGAAGAGCTGCCTGACATTCATGTCCCCAGGGCCACCGTTGCTGCTTTCCTTAAGCCATACCCACTCTTCTGAAAACACTCCTCTTTGACGGAACCTTTTGGATTATTCAGTCGGTGTCCTGCAGAGAACTCCACAGAGACCCTTCAGCAGACTTCAATCCGAGTTTCTGAATTCATTTATACTTAAGTGCTGATTATGGGTCAAGTGACTAGGTGCTGGTCCTGTGGATGTAAAGCCCTGTAAACATGCGAGGTGCAGTTCCAGCTCCCAAAGTGTTGCCTTTTAGGGAGCACAGCAATCAAGTCCATGACTGCATGTAGGAGGTGAAGAAAGGGGACCTGGGGGCCTGGCTTTCTCTGCGGATGGGGGCTCCCTGAGGGAGTTCGGTTTAAATTGAAATCTGAAGAATGAGCAGACGTTGTTCGGATGGAGGGTGGAGGCAAGTGAGGTAGCTCTGGGGAGGGTGGAGAGCGTGCTGGAGGAGGAAGTTCACGGGAGAAGCCCGGACGGAAAGAGGGCAGCTCACTGGAGATGGGCGGCCATTCGGTGTGGCCAGGATGGTAGAGGAGGGGACGGCAAAGCGGTTGATGGTGAGGCCTGGCCAGGTGCCGGCCACAGCCACGCCCTCTGTCAGCAGGTTCGGGCTCATTCTAAAGGTGCCGGAAGTCTTCGAAAGGGTTTTGAGTGACTCAGGGATGTGAGTTTCAGGAAGAGTCCTCTAGCTGCAGGGTAGAGGACCGAGCGGAGAGGAGTGGGCAGCAGGGAGCTGGGCCCGGGCACACGGTGACGGTATATATTGCTTTCTCCTCATTCTAACTCTTTTTCTTAGCCCCCCATGGCGGGGAAGCCCCAGAGGCTTCTTGCCAGAGTGATTTAGTTGCCCTGGTAGGAGCCCCAGCAGCCCAGGCTCCGGGGAACATCGGAGCTGTGTGTGCGGGAACAGGGGTGGAAGGGCAGATGCACAGTCAAGCCTGCAGATCAGGAGCCGTGAGAAGAGGGCTCTGCAGGGCCACCGGGCAACCTCCTGGGCAGCACACTTGGGCCGCCACCATCCCTCAGTGTCCCAGAGAGGCAGGGTAAACCAGCCAAGTGAGACTTGGAACTGCTGGTCCCAGTTCTTTCTGCCTATCCATCTATTCATCCATCCGTCCATCTATCATCTATCTATATCTATCCGTCATCTATCCATCTATGTATGTGTGTATGTATGTATCTATCTATCTATCCATCTGTCATCTATCCATCTATCTATGTACCTATCTATCCATCTATCTACTGTTGTCTCTTTGTCCCCTGAAAAGAAGACCTTAGTCCAAAAGAGGGGTCCTAGCTATGCCCCAGAGGCAAACCTTGCTCCATCCCCACCCCAACTTAGAAAAAGCCCAGACCACATCCCCCCTCTACCTTAGGGTCCCCTAAACACTCCTCTTCCCCATGAGAAACACCTGTGTCCGGTTTTTTTTTTTTAATCATTCTGCTGAAGATTAAAGTTGGGGGGAGAGAACATACGTGGCCCCGGCTCATGCTCTCGCCCCTTGGTTGGAGATGGACATGGCGATTCACTGACAGTTGCCAGGCTGAGTCTAGAGAGGGTAGAGGGAGCCCCCAGAAAGGAATTGGGGCAACATTCATATAAGAGTAGAGATCTTGGGTGGCCTACCCACAATGAGTGTCACCAAGCACCGTCAGGCTTGTGTTTCCCTGTCCCAGCTTAAGGGGAGCCTGACAGAAGCAATCGGGAGAGGACCCCCAGGATCAAAACCAGAAATCTACCTTTCTTGTCCAACAAAGTTCCATCCCCTTGGTGTAGCCAGCACTGCCCTAGACCTGAACTCAACAAGGTTGGAACAGGGCACAACCCTGAATCAGAGAAGAAATTCTGCTTTAAAACAATAGCACTGAGTTTCCTAATAACTGAAAGTGTCCAGAAACTGTGGACTAGGCCTAGGGCTGTCAGCATGGAAGGAGAGAGGGGGATTTCACAGAAGAAGATGAGAATGAAATAGTCTGTTTATATCCCACTGAGTTTCCACTTCTCAGTAAACACACATATATGCTTATATATTCAAACTTAAATATGCATACATTTAAAAAATTCCATTTATAAATACACATATAAGAGAACCTCCATTTTTTATTAGATGCTTTCTGTCCATGTATTACTTATTTTGTGATCTGTTTACAAGTGCTGCCTATTGCTTTTATTGGAATAAAATTCATATACACTATTACATTGGTTTCAGATGCATGACGTAGTGACTTGATAATTATTAAATGCGTGCCATGGTAAGTTCAGTACCAAACCAGGTATTACAATATTCTCTATGTCGTACTTCCACTCCTGGGACTAATTCAAGGGGATAAAGATGTACAAACTTCAGACTGTTGCCTATTTTTTAAAAATAGGTGCTAATTTTTGTTTTAAATGAAATGTTTTTATACTATGACTCTTCATCTTACATAATATGTTTTGGAAATATTTTTCCTGTTTGTCTTTGAATTCAATTCATAGTTCTTTTATTACAGGCAGTTTTAATTGGTATGCAGTCTAATATATCAATAATTTACTTTAAGAAGCTTCCTTTGTTTTTCTGCTTAGGCTTTCTTTACCCTGAGATCAGAAAAATCTTGCCCGTGTTTTATTCTACTTAGTTTATTGTTTCATTTTTAAACATTAAACTCTTTAATCTACCTTGAGCTGATTTTGATTTATGTTTCGTGGTAGGGATCTACTCCACCCACAGTTAAACCAATTATCAAGTAACATTTACTGAACATTTATTCTGATTTAAATCCAGGAAGGGTTTATGTTTCCCCCTTTGTAGAGCATCAACATGGTGTACATGCAGGACGCAGACTTTACAGTCAGCACCAACCCCCTGCTCCCTTGGGCTGGTATGGTCTCACCTTTGCAATTAGCTGACTGAAGGCTAGGACAATTTACTTAACATGCTCAGTTGCTTCATAGTGTTAAATTAGCCTAACAGCATCTTTGAGGGTTATGAAGAGGATTAAATGAGCTGAGCCATCTATAATGTCTCTTCATTAAGTGTTGAAACATCTATATTTACTTGGATGCCTTCTGTACTGGAGCTAGAGATTCTGAACACTTTTATAATCCCACTAGTTTTCTGAGCAACTCACTTAATTTTTCTGTTTTAGTTAATAACTTCTATAAACAATAGCTACTTATGTCACAGAGCTGTTTGTGTTTCTTGGTCTCATTTGAGAATGATTTTCGCTGTTTCTATAATTATATATATGCACACAAACATGAGACTGTGCTATATGTATGTGCACACACATACATGTGTGTGTGTAGAGAGCATTTTTAAAGCTGTGAATCGCTACACAAGTAGAAGTTACATTTACCAAGATTTCCTTGAAGAATTGCAATCATAGACCATCTTTAGAGACTGGGTCTTAGTTATATCCTGAGTTGGCTTCATTAAACTGAGAAAAATTGGACCTATTCTGCAGCTGCCTGGTTTCAGGTAACAGAAACTGACCCTGGTTAACACAAAGAGGGAATTTATTGGAAGGATATGGAGTTGCTCATGGAACAGAAGTTGGGGGACAAGGACCCCAGCTGTCTGTGTGTGCTGGGGCAGTCGGAGGTGGAGGAGTGGATGCCTTACAGCAGGAACTGATAAAAGATTCTCTCCTAAACACTCCTCTTCCCCATGAGAAACACCTGTGTCCAGTTTTTTTTTTTATAATCATTCTGCTGAAGATTAACACTGGGGGGAGAGAACATACGTGGCCCCGGCTCATGCTCTCGCTCCTTGGTTGGAGACAAACATGGCGATTCACTGACAGTTGCCAGGCTGAGTCTAGAGAGGGTAGAGGGAGCCCCCAGAAAGGAATTGGGGCAACATTCATATAAGAGTAGAGATCTTGGGTGGCCTACACACAAGTGTCACCAAGGAGTGTCAGGCTTGTGTTTCCCTGTCCCAGCTTAAGGGGAACCTGACAGAAGCAATCGGGAGAGGACCCCCAGGATCAAAACCAGAAATCTCCTACCTTTCTTGTCTAACAAAGTTCCATCCCCTTGGTGTAGCCAGCACTGCCCTAGACCTGAACTCAACAAAACCACCTTCTCAAGAAGAGTGAGGATAGGTAGAGGGACTCGCAATCATGATATTCTGAGGGCCCATGAGGTCCACCTCTAGGGAGCTCAGTGTTGAGATAACGTAACTCAGCACCACGGCCACGAGCAAGTGCCAAATTCCCGCAGCTGAGAAGTGGCAGAGGAGGAACACAACTGATTGCTATCTTAGTCTTAAGACTCCAGACTTTTCTGCTTCAGCATAATTAAATCTCCTTCAGTCTGCTTCTAAAGAGTAGAGAAGAAATGGAAACACGAATTCGTAAGGCTGCGCCTTTCTCTCTGTACATGTTCCCGAGGGGAGGTGATCCATTAGAAACAGAGGCAGACATGCCAAGAACAGTAAAAGGCGCAGGCTCTGTGGGCTAAGCAGGCTGCAGTTAAAGGCTGTCCCTGAGAATCTTGCTCATTCATTAATTCCAGCCTTGGAGGTGGGCCAAGCCATGTGGTTTCACCACAGCAAGGGGCGATATCCTAATGATCAAATGTTCTTTGTTGCTTTACACTTCATTTTGTCTAGCAATGCACTTTGAAGAATGGAAAATTGAGTTTTCAAGACTTCGTTGCTGAAGCTAAATCTAGAGGTAATAGAAGCCAGTTGAAAGCTGAAGGGAACAGCTAAGGTAAAGCTCCCAGCACAGAGGGGGCAGAAGGACTCAAGCCTGGTGTCTCAGGGGTCATGCAAGCTCCTTCTGTGCCACTTGTCCCTGTTTATTATGTTGGAAACTGTAGTTGGAATTCATATTTGGACAATCTGGTTTTTCACTGGAAAATAAATTCCTTTCAACATTCTCTTCAGATCAATAATACTTGCGCGTGTATAGAAGGCATAGGACAGAGTAATGAGAAATGGTTTCTCAATGGGCAGTAAAGTATCATCATGCTTTGCTTAAAAATCTTAGGCAACTAAAGTATCATATTCACTTTTTTCTGAATGGCTAACTAGACCTTCATTTTATTTACATTCCTATTTTATTTCCATGATAACACCCCAGCCATCTTTAGGTAATGCTGTTCAAATAAATCAATAATTTGAGCATATCTAACCCCTGGACTAGTGCTTGGCACAGAGCAGTGGATCAATAAATGTTAATTAAATGAATAAATTCATTTATTTTCCTGTAACAACCCATAAACACCAAGGAAAAATTCAAACAATGGTGTGATTTTTTAGTCTGGTGGCCTCTTTAAAACAAAATCCTGATCTTCAAACTGTTTGATTCTATATGAAAGAGAATGTATTTATCAGTGAGATATGATTGCCCTTTGACTGGAGAGAGAGCAGGCAGCAATGGGTGTAGGTCCTACACCTGCGAAGGAAAAAGTTCCCCACTTTCACTTTCTTGGTGTTTTCTTTGGCGTTTTAATTCAACTTGATTTCTGGTTAGGAACAGAGTGAAGACTCTGGCTATAGCAGGACATTTCAGAGAAAAAGTTCGTTTTCTCTATCTTGCTGTTCATTTGATAGCTTTAATTTGAATAATCATAACTCACAAAGCAGTATGTTATGCATTCCGGCTAAGAACCTATAGCAAATAGAGTTACCATTACATATATTACTTGTAAACAGCTTTACACAATACACAGCAATCACCTGTTTTTAAGTGTATAATTCAATGGTTTTTAGTGTGTTTACAGAGTTACTCAGCCATCATCACAATCGAGGTTTAGAATACTTTAATCACTCCAAAAACCAAGCTCATACTAGTTAGCTCCTCAGGTCCTGCATCCCAGCCCAAGACAAGTACTTACCTACTTTCAGTCACTATGGGCTTGCCTATTCTGGATATTCCATACCAATGGGATCACACAACTTGTGTCTGGCCTCTTTCATTTAGCATGAAGTTTTTGAAGTCCTCTATGTCACAGAATGTCTTAGTACCTCATTTTTTTATTGCTGAATAATTATTGATCATGTTTATTCATCAGTTGGATGTTTGGGTAGTTTTCACGTTTTAGATATTATGCATTAAGCTGCTATAAACATTTGTGTACATGTTTTTGCATGGACCTATGTTTTCAGTTTTGTGAACATATACCTAGGAGTAGAATTGCTGGATCACATATAATCCCATATTTAATTTCTAAGGACCCACCAAACTATTATCCATAGTGATGGTGCCATTTTTTCATTTATATTTACTGTGTCTTTATTTAATGAGAATGAGTATCCATTGCAAGACTTAAAGGATTTCTGTACTCACTGAAGACACCCTATGTTTATAAAGTATTCAGTATAGTGTCCATCACATCAGACTTAATCCTCATAGTAAGATTATAAAGATGGTATTATTTGAAGCCCACTGAAAGGTAAGAAAGATGAGAACTGTAAAAGTTCAGTGACTTGCCCAAGGCCACACAGAGTGTGAGACTCCTGGTATGTGTCTTGCTGGCCCCCAAACTGAGCTAAAATTTTTAACTGCACTATAAAGCCTTTTTCTCCTTTTACTTCTGGAGGTGCAAATGACCACATGTACTGGGCCAGCTATAAATTTAGTTGAGGGGATACACATTCTGGAGCCAGGGAGCCACCCTTTTGGTACAGGATGAGAGGCAGATTCTACCCACAGGTTGACTGCTAGTACTGTGTTGATTGATAGGCTCAGGAAGTTACAGGAAATTTCTGTCTGATTCATCATGAGGGGTTCTAAATCTAAGAAAATAAAATATCTCACTACCTTACACAGTCTGGTGAATGCTTCCCACAGACCAAGCATTCTGCTCAGGGAAAACATCCAACATATTAAGTCCTTTACTCTTTGTAGAATTCTAATATAGGGGACTGGATTTGTCCCTGTTTTATAGATTGGGAAATACTGGCTTAGAGAAATCAAGTAACTTTGCCCAGGTCACAGAGCTGGAATTGAGGTTTAAACATATGCAAACTGGCTTCAAAACCTGGGCTCATATACACGATGCTATGAAATCTTTTTAGAAGGAGCAACCACTATGAAATTTATTCTAAGACTCTTCTATAGAAAAATTGGTCTGTGGTTATTTTGAAAATAGAGGTTTTAAAATCTATGTCCAGTAAATGCAATTTTAGTTTTCAACTTCAAAGTAGTATGTGAACAGAATTATAGCTCTTTAGTCTTGACAAATGGTTGACTCTTTGGAAGAAATACTGTGTTCCAAAAGCTGCAAGTTCATTAGGTCTTTGGGTCAAAAGCCAAAACTTTTTTCTCCCAGCCGAGTATTTTCTTGTGGAATTCTGGGATAACCCACAGCAAGGATTAAATGGAAAGTGAGATAATCTGGCGAGGGCATTATATAAGCCAAAATAATAGCCCATAGGATGTCCTGGAGCCTTTGGTGCCACCCCAGGGGACAGCCGGCTCCATTCCGCTTCTGGGATAACTGGCAGAAGATTTTCTTCGAGGCTGATCTCAGCACTTGGCTCTCGGGTTGCATACAGAGCTGAAACGGTCCTGGGGAGCTGTCGGGATCAGGGACTGGGTGGTGCAGGCCCTGATCAAACACATCCTTTACCACCTAATCGTCATGAAAGAACTGAACATGCTGTTTAATTCTTCTGGGCATGTTTTGGTGTTTTTTTTTGTTTAACAGATGACAGAACTCACTACTTAGAGTTGCTTTGAGAATGAAATGATCTGAAGCATGGACACTAAGGGGCAATCCTGGGCCCATAGGTGGCTTTTAGAATCATCACTGTTCAGAAGCATAGACTTTGGAGGCAGACAGATCTCAGTAGGAAGCATGGATCTGGTTCTTACCTTTTTGTCTAGAGAAGGCTGAAGATACATGACTATATATGCTCCTCATTCCATAGAGTAGAGTGATGGCCAGGAGGTGGCTGCCCAGCCAAGGTCCACCTTTCCCATTTCTCCCTGGAGTTAAGGATCACTATGGCGAATGCATTCTAGACTATGGAAATGTAGCAAAGTGACGTGCACTGCCTCCAGGTTTGGCCACTAAACCTACCATGTAGTCTCCTCCACCCTCTTTCTCCTCTCTATTTGTTTTAGAAATCCATGTTCGCAGAGATTCTAGAAGCCTGGATCTCTGCCTTCCTGTTCAACAACCCAGTGTTATTGCACAGGCAAGAAAAAAATTTCTGTTGTGTTTGTGCCATTACGCAATTTCGGGTCTTTTTGTTAGGTTAGGGTTGGTTATCAGTTACACTTGATGTGTGAATTGGTTGCACTTGATGCCGGAGGAGGTCATCCAGAGGTCGTGACCGCCTGTGGACCCGAGGGCTGGTTGGGAGGCTCCTGGCCCCTCCCCTGCCCTTGTGCATTTCCCCGCACGGTTCCCAAAGCCGGAGCCGTTTGGAGGTAGAAGCCTTGCGAGTGAGGTGCTGCGGGGACCATCTGGCTGGTACGCGTCTCTGGACCCCCTTGAGGTCTCTGTATAAACTTCTAAGATTCTGGCTGCGCGTACAGAGATCCCCTCGACTTGGGGCCGCCCAAGACAAGCCTCCTAAGTAAGTTTCCTTCCTTCTTATCACCCCCAGCTGTCCACCTGGAGTGGCCTGAGTCTGTCTTCGGTTTTTCCCCACTTTCCATGTGTGGGTGGGGATGTTGTTTAAAACTTCATCTGGGAAATTCCTGAGGTTGCAAACCAAGCATTGGTGAGCCAGCCAGGAGATGGAAGAAATGGGCCCCAGGGAAGAAGCATTCTCTGGGGAGAGCCTGGGTTGCCATTGTCATCTGTGTGGGGAGGGCTGGCCTGGAAGTTAGATGCCTTGGACCTCCATGTGAGTGCAGGGATGCCCCCAAACGCCGGCGGGCCTGACGCCTGTTGGAGGAAGGGCGCGGGTGCAGGGCGGCAGAGCGGGGACGCGCGGGGCGGGGGCCGGGCTGGCCAGCGGTGTCCGGCGGGATGAAGAGCTGGGATTAGAGAAGGATGTGCGGGCGTCCACTGCTCTGTGAGAGGGCAGGATGGTAACTTGGGAGACCTTAGCGGGCCGTTTTGCAGCTCTGAGGGGGCGCAAGCTGCTGCGGATTAAGGGCCCAGCGCTGTGACGAAGCCCGATGAGGACCCTGGGCGGTGGAGTCCCCGGCAAGGGAGGAGAGTGAGGAGGAGGCGGGTGGGACGGTGAAACGGTAGAAATGCCCCAGGCCGTCCACCCCAGCAGAAGGGAGAGCAGCAGCGAGGACAGCCCGGCAGCAGGGCAGCCCCCAGTTAAGGAAATATTCACGATGGGAGAATATACCCCCACGGAATTCACTGAGAAAGCTGCCGAGTACCGGCAAAAGGCCAGGGACAGGATCCAGGCGCGGTCAGCGCAGCTGTGGGATACACTTGGCATGTGACCCTGGGCAATTATTTGTCTTCTCTGAACTTCAATCTGTAAAATGAGGGTAACCATATTTACTCTGCAATTTTGTTGCAAGGATTAAATGAGATCGAATATAAAATTTCAGCATGATCAGGTTACTATTATTCTATTAGTACTATTATTTATATCTAACTTACATTCAAGAGCTGAAGTGTTGGGAAGCATTTAATGGTCCATTTGCGCGGCTGCTATAAATGTCATTTTTCTTTCAGTAGTGTTGGTCCAGAACTCTGGGAAACAATAGAGGGAAAGTCTAACTATCTCTGTTATCAATTATTCACCAGTTTAGAGCCTTTCTCCCTAGAATCTAAACTCCATGAAAGTTGGGATTGGGCCTTGTCGCTTCCCTCCATAGCTGCTAGCTGAGTTTCTTGTATATATAGCAGGTGGTAAACAAATGGTGGGTTTTACCTGCTAGTGTTTATTGAACGCTTCCTGTGTTCCCACCGCCATGTGTTCCATTTTCTTGTATTGGCTTCAAACGTAGTATCTTCTGGGAGCCTTTCAGCAATGCCGTGAAGTGAGTAGTAGTACTTCCCCACTGTGGAACGGACGATGGGAAGTTATGTGGCTGAGGTCACATAGCCATAGTAGCAGAACTGATGTGTGATTCCAGGTAATCTGACTTCGGAGGCACTATTCAGCCTCTCCTAAATGAACAAGTAACATAATCTTTAGCTTATTGAGGATGTGTACTGTAAACACTAAACTCTTTATATGTATAAACCCATTTAATACTCACTATAACTGTGTCTAGATTGAAATTGTACAGTAGGTGGAATTGCGTCCTTAAAAAACACAAAAGGATGCCTTCATCTTTGTTGTCTTTAGAAAAATACCCATAGCAGAGGAAAAATATCTACCCATGAAAATTTGATAGTTGTACGTAGAAGAAAGCCTGGCTGTGCACACTGTTATGAGAACTCTTAACACCTTTTCATTCCTTCACCATTGATTGAGCACCTACAGTTTATCAGGCACAGGGCTGGCAGCTGAGGATACAACAAAGAAGTCAGTCCCTGCCCTCCTGGCCTTTTCTTTCTAGTGGGAGAGGGAGACTTAAACACTTCGTGAACCTAACACATATCATAGCCAGAGCCAGCTGACCTCTTTATGTCAGGAACACTCGGACTTACATGGGCAGTTTGGACAGTTAAAAGGAGCCAAGTAGGAGGTAACAACTGTGCTTATACATGAAGTGGATGACTTATGAGTGTTTTTTTGTTGGGGGGCAAGGAAGCAAGAGAAACAAATGTGATTTACAAGTATTTGTTGGGTTCACTTATTTTAACATTTCCCATATGCTCAGAAGACAACATACGTGAAAACATTCTGAAGGGTCTGTCAGGCCTTCCTATTTACTCCTTGTATTCTGTTTTTTATGGTCTCTTTTTATGATGTCTGATAATATTTGATATACGTTTGTCCAACAAACAAAATATATACATACAACAATTCAAGTGGTTTCTATTCCACATTTTCTTGGGAGTATATTTGCTAAGAAGGAAGTAAATTAAAACTAGAACCAAAAATTACAGACCACTAAGGTGTGTAGATACTGCAAATAAGATCTTATATTCTGAGAGCACTGGAGCCTTACAAGGCTTAAGGCTTTTTGTGTACCTTCCCATATTCTGCCCTAAATAATAGCTTTGGGAAGTTTGCAAAGTAAGTATTTTGTTCATTTTCAAGATGAGGAAATAAAATCTCAAAGAAATAAAGTCTCATATCTTACTTGGGTCAGATCAGATCCTTAATAAGTTGCAGAACCATGATTCCAACCAAGTTCTTTTTATACAACCTTTCTAACTCTAATATACTAGTTATCTTGATTTGAATCATGGCCTGACACCAGTATTTTAATGTCTCTCATCTTTTTTGTATCAAAAATTTTACATTTTGTTGAAAATGTCCCCTAGACAAAGTGATGCTTTGGGTATTTAAACAGATCTTGCAAGGTCATTAAAAAAATATTTTCCTCATTCCTCTCCATCAGTCAATTTAAAATTGATGCTTTCCTGAGTCTTTTATGGAAAATACTAAAACGATTTTCTGAGTGAGTTTATCTGAGCCTGCCCAACTCTCGACAAGGATGAAATGTTTCAGACCCATCTAGGCGAAGCCGAGCATTGACTGGAACAAACATACAGTGGTATGGGCAGCGCAGGGTAAATCTTCTGTCTTCCACCAGGACATCCCTGAGTTCACCTTGCTGACAGCTCCCCTGCTTAGAACATGTTAGCGGGGAGTCTGTGCTTGTTCATTGCTTGGCAGGGCCCAAGAACAATCTTTCTAAGCTTGGCACACTGAATGCTGTAGGAGTGCTACATGAATATTTATATTTCATTTACCCCTCACTTACATGTGGAAACTTAAATAGTCAACTTCATAGAAGCTGAGAGTAGAATAGTGGTTGCCAGGTAGAGGAGGGGAAACTGGGGGAGGTAATGGTCCAAGGATATAAAGCTTCAGTTATGCAGGGTAAATAAGTCCTGGAGATCCATGCAATCTAGTGCTTATAGCCAACAATACTGTATTGTAGACTTAAAATCTCCTGAGAGGGTAAATCTTCTAAGTACTCTTACTCCCCTCGACCCCCACCCCCGACAGCAGTAGTACTGAAGAGGGTGGGAGGGAACTTTGGGAGGAGATGGATGTGCTTATGGCCCTGATGATCATGATGGTTTCATGGGTGTATATTTATCCCCAAATTCATCGAGTTGTATCTCTCTTAAATATGTACGGTTCTTTACATCTCAATCATACCTCAATAAAGTAGTTTAAAAAAACATAAGAAAAAAAAATTCTTAGCAATTCTCTTTTTCTTTTTCAAAGACGGAGGGGCCACTGTAGTCAGTCTTACATCAGTAGTACAGAACCTCATCACCTTGCCCAGGGCATCATTAACGATTTCCTGATTTCCCTCTCTCTGGTCCCTTTTTCAGTCTGGTCCATTTGCCACATTACAACTGGAGTTTTCTTTCTGGAATTCTAGAACTGATCACGTCATTCTCTTACTTAACAATCTTGGAAAGGTCAGTATATCCTATTCAAGATGAAGTCCAAATTTAAGGAATTCAGGGTTCCAGGACACCCCAGTGACTGACCTCAAGTGACCTTTCTAGGGTCATGGCTACCACATCCCCTAGAGCAGGCTGCATTCTAACCCCTGTGGCCTTCCTGCCTCTTCTCTATCAAAGCCAACATTCTCACATCACAAATTTTTTCTTGTGCTGTTTCCAGCCACAAATGCATTTGGTGATACTCTCAACCTATAAAAATGTGTTCACTCTTTTATGGTCCAGTTTAAATTCCTGCTAGGGTGGATTGCCTACCTTGATTATCTTTTAGAATGACATGCCTATAACCCATTACTTGTATAGATGTTTACCATAACTGTCATTCTTTCTTGCTTTATAAGGTAGCTACTTTTGTGTGAACCTCATCTACTAGATTATGAAGGCTGGCTTCATGGGCATGCCCGCACAGTGTCCATGTTTAAAGGACCTCACACTTGGCTGAATGCAATGCTACCTCCAACTGACATCTTGGAAATCTTAAGAGTTTTCAAACAAGTAGCCCTGCATTTTCATTTTTCAGTGGGAGTCTTGCAAGTTTTGCAGGTAGTAGTATCCTTAAGGAGAGGGGCTATTTCAGATCCATCTTTACCTGTACCACTATATGCCTTTCCCTAGTTGCTGCCTATTTTTAAATGCTTGTTGAAAAAAAAAAAAAGGAAATGAGTAGCCAAATGATTTGCTTAATTAAAACATGTCAGAGCAAAAAATAGGCTTGAAACTATCTGGGAAGTCTGTATATCAAGGGATACAAGATTTCCCAAGGTCTAGGTCCTATGGCATCGAGTTCCAAGGGTTTCTGCAAACCACACTCACTGCTTGTTAGGGAGTGACATGTTTCTACCAGAAGCAAATAACAGGCTTCGAGATGCGGCTACCCCTGGGACTGCTGAGTGAAGCTCTGAGGCATGGGATTGGAATCTCTTGTAAAGATGGGAGGCAATGAATACCCTTCTAGAAGCTCACTTAATGTGAGATTCTTGGCATTCTTCTTGTAGTAGCCACACATTTTGCCAGACTAGCCCACACAACTGGGTTTCCTGAAGAACTGTTTTTCAGTTGTTTCTAGAACAAGCTGCTCCATGGAGAAGGAATGGGCATATTCCTAGGAAGGACTGCCTCTGAGTGAGAACAAGTGTGACGTCTAGGAAGCAGGAGGTAGAAATCTGTAGAAAGAACAAGATTTTATTTCCAAACAGAATTCTTTACCCTTGTTCCTGCCAGTCATGGCTTAACTACTATCCCAGGATGAACACAATGACTTCCCTTTATCTTTCACAGTTTTTGAGAGATAATGTTCTTGCCTTCAAGAAAAGGAAATTATTCTTTTTTAGTAGTTGTTCATAATTAGGCTGGTTCTTTAAGAGACTGTAAAGATTATGTTTTTGTTTAAAAAGTGAAAAAGAGAAAACTAGATGTTTTGAGTGAAGGGATATAGGATTTTTGTGTTGAGGACTCGGGCAAGGAGCCATTCAGGAGCGCAAATGGGATCTCCCATTGTAGGAGTGGGAAAGCAGCTGTGACAATACATAAACAAATGGATACATTTATTTTCCAATAAAACTTTATTTACAAAAACTGATGCCAGGCTGGGTTTGGCCCTTGGGCTATAATTTTCTGACTCCTGCTGTAGAAATATTGACAATGATACACTGGGAGAAATTGTACAGAGATGCTTCTTCTAATATTGTCTATAATACCAAGGATCTCAAATGGCCATCACCAGTAGAATGGTTGCATATCTTGTATATTCAGTCAGTGGAATGCTGTACAGTGGTGAAAAGAGATGCTCTCCAGCTACGTGTACCAATGCGAGCTAATCCCAGACACAAGGAAGAACAAAGTAAGGAAATGAAGATCCACAATATGACATGACTCTAAAGTTCAGAATACTGAAGCAGAATGTGGAGAAAGTGAAGGTTCCTATGGCCAGGATTCTCGCCTGGTCCTGGTCATTATACTTGTGGGCAATACATTGTTATTGACTCTATATAAAGAAGCTCTGCCTAGTGCTCTGAGCTGTAGGGCTGCAGGAGGGCAGGGGCTGGAGTGGTGGCAGTGCTGAGGACAGAGACTGAGACGGCTGCAGGGGGCAGACGGTCCCACAGGCAGAGACCGGCTTGCTGCGTGCAGACTCGCTCTGAGTGGATGGGATTCTAGTGACTGACCTGCCACCATGGGAATGAAGTTGGGTATAAACCCTTTCACCCCAATAATGTTCCATTGTCATTTTTCAGTCTCATTGAATCCATAGTGAACTTGTCTGGGGCTGAAACCCGTTGGCAAGACAAGAATATAAATATACTTAGGGATACATATCTAGTGGGGATATATGGAGGGAAGGAAGGGATGACTAAGAGAAGCTTGGAGTTACTCCTGGAGAGAAGTGGGGATGAGAAGGGGTAAAGTTCCAGGAGCTTCAGGAGTGCTAGTCAGCTCTGTTTCTTATGCTAGTCTGTTGAACATAGAAGTGTTTATTATATTCTTTTAACACACATTTGAAAACTTGGGGGGATATGCATAATTACAAATAAAAGCAGGGCTAAGTAACATGTGCAAAGCCATTCAACTAGTAAGTGGCAGAACTGGAATGTGAACTTGGTCCCTTTGGCTCCAAAACTCAAAATCATTTCACTTGCTCCTCAGGTACCTGGGTTTAAGCTGGTATTATTTTACTGTAGTCCTTGCATTTAATTACTTCTCTATTTATACTGCAATGCCACAAAATAGATCTATATAGCCTCCATTTTACCCGGATCAGTGGAGCCTGTCAAGTTAATTGGTTGTGACACTCGGCTTCCAGAATGGGTAATTATCAGCTGCATTGAGTGGGAAGCTCCGACGACAGTTAATAGTACATGTAGACAGCAATCTGTGTGTTCTGGCAACTGAAGAACAAGCCAAGAATGTAACATTAATCAAAATGCCAATGTAATGTACCAGAAAATATAGTTCTATGAGGAAATGCAAGCCAGAGCTGTCTATAAACATTGTTACTTATGATTCACCATTAATTCAGTGCATCTTACGCTCCTTTTACCCCCAGATCAAGACTAGTGTTTTCTTCTAGGCACAGTTGGAAAAATACCTCTGCCCCAGCTCCCCAGTGAAACCAAAGTGTCTGTCCCTGACACCTGTGATTGATGAGGCAGCCAAACATACTTTCAAAAGGAACAGCCAACGCTCTGGAAGTAGCATCAGGCAGCTGATAATGTGCCAGGGGCTCTTGTGCCACAGAGAATGGAAAGAGTTTTACAGTGAGACAACCAGAGTTCACATTCTGGTTGTGCCACCTGAAAGCTGTGTGATCTTGAGCAAATGACTTCACCTGAGTCTGTATCCTCACTGGCAAAGGTTTCTGAAATAGCTCATGGTTTTCAGTGCTGGGTGCTCATTAGAATCCCTTGGAGTGATTTTAGAATGATGCCAACACAGTGGCCTCACCTGCTCAGGACCAATTAACCAATTTTGGTTCTGGCAGAAGAGGAGAGAGCTGGGTCCTGGCATGTTTAATGCATTTATAAAGTGCGCGAGTGTCTGTCTTATGGGTGGTTGTGTGAGTCCTGCCCTGGAAGTGAACACCTTACAAAACTATCTTTTTTTATTTTTTCTTTCCTTTTTGATGGTAAAGTGATATCCAGAGATGTAAAGTAACCCAGCCAACGTCCAGTGGCCAGTGAGGAAGAAGAAACAGCTCTGGATCAAAGATCTCCTAACCTCTAACTATATGCTCATTAGCGCCATTGAATTTTTACACTAAAAACACCAAAAAATTTTTGGAAGAAATAGTATAGTTTTTCCCTTTCAGAAGTGTCTGGTTTGGGTGATAATAAATTATATGTTACCTTGAAGTAAAAATGCATTATAGGTAAATAAATGAAACACACAAAGCGGGTGTTTGAATGTGAGTGTATTTGAGAAGTGGTAGTGGTGAGAAATAGGATCAGGGAGTTTCGAAGAGAAATGATAAGTATTAGTCATCTTGCTGCCATAGCAAAGTACCACAGCTTGGGGGCTTGACAACAGACATTTATTCCTCACAGTTTTCGAGGATGGGAAGTCCAAGATCAATTGCTGGCAACCTAGTTTCATTCTGAGGCCTCTTCCCTTGGCGTGTAGACCATCACCCTCAGCGCTGTGCTCTCATGACCTCCTTGTATGAGTGAGGAGAGAGAAAGCAGGCCCTCTGGTGTTGCTTCTTATAAACCACTAGTCCCATGATGCAGGCCCCATCCTCATGGACTCATTAACCCTAATTACCACCCAAGGCCCCACTACTGACACCATCACATTGGGAGTTAGGGTTTTAGTATGTGAATTGGGGTGGGGGGTGGACACAAACATTCAGTCCATAAAAAGTAGTATGTGAATCTCCTTATCAGACAAAAATCTATTGCTCTAGTCCATGAAATATTGTAAAAAATCCTATGTTAGCGATTCTCAAGCCTGGGTGTAAATTAGAATAACCTGGGAGCTTCTACATGGCACTATCAGCATCTCTCATCCCAGCAACTGAATCAGAATCTTTGGGGAGGGGTGCGGGCCAGGCAAGAGGGTTCCAGCCAAGTTTGAGAGCCTCTGACCTCCATGCATCTGGGCCTTGGAACAGAAGCAGGTAGTCAGGCCACCTAGTGACAAGAAGGAGGGAAGACTCATGTCTGAATATACAGTGAGAACTTTATCTGAAATTATCCCTCATAAAAGAGGAGCTTCACTGTGTTCAAGTCCTTACAAAATTTCTCAGGTCACTGGGCACGCTCTCCTTTACTGTTTTTTTGCCACACCAGTTTTATATATACCTACGTGCTGTGCAACTGGAATGGCTTGGGATTGCTTTGTATTTACACATGGATGGCTTACGTTATCGCTGAACTTCTTTTCCTTCCCTCACTCCTAAACTCCCACATTGGCAGCCCACAGACAGGTCCACACCCTTCTAGGACCTTGGGCAAGTTAACTTCCCCTCCCTCAGCTTCCATTTTTTTTTTCCATCTCATAAAATAAGGGCGTCGGACAAGCCTAGGAAATTGATAAAATTGTACAAGCTCCAAATTCTAGTGATTCCAAACTCTACCCTTTACCCTCTACACACATGCCTCGGGTAAACCATTTATGTCACTTAATTTTCTCTCATGTTTGCCGTTGTTCACTGTGGCAAACTATATTCAAAGCATTTCCTGCCCCTCCTTGGGAGCAATTACACTTTCTCACCTTATTGGACTCAGGACTGGATTTGTGACTTGCTTTAGCCACAGAAATGTGGGCAGACAACATGAGCCATTTCTGAGCAGACATTTTTAAGAGCCAGCTTGTGGCTCTTAAAATCTTCTTTTTTCTTTGCCAGGAAATCATCAATAACCTAGATAGGAAAGGTGACATACAACTTACTGTCCAAACCAGGCATTTTTGAAAATGAAAGTGTGCACTATTGAGTGTGAAAAGCTGTGCTATTAATAATTATTCTGGGACAATAGGCATAAACTAGGATGTTATTGGATAAACTGGAAAGTATAGTCTAGGTAAAGGCTGCTTTGACAGCATGGTTCCTGGAGAGAAGATGACATGGAGCAAAACCAGAGCCACCATAATGGATACACGAGAGTGAAATCGCCCTTTGTAAGCCACTAAGATTTTGGGGTCTATTGTCATTACAGCACATGTCAGCCAGCCAATACGGCAGTCGAACGAGTACAGCTGACTAGTGCAGAAAACTCATTTAACTTTGCACTCAAAGTTAAAGCAGAAAACTCATTGAAATTTATTGGCATAAGTAATGGCCATTCAGTGACAGCTGAACACTAAAGATATGTTCGGAGGTATCTGGACTTGCTGGTAGCTTCTTCCAATTTAAAACAAGGAAAGCTATCCAAGTGGGCTTTGTGATGATGCCCCAGCGAGGCCAAATCTCAGTGCCTGCCTCACCCAAATATATCCTTCCAAGGGTTCTTTTTATTTAAATATCAATGTTGATTCATTTGATTATTCTACTCTGGCCAAGCTGGTAGAATATTGGAGACTCAAGTGTGAATAGTCTACAAGTCTGGCCAGCACCTCCTTAGTGGCATTATGCAAATGCTATGACAGTCGGAGAAGATGTTAACACTGGAGTATTCAGATCCTTTCCCTGGAAAATATCTGATCTAGAGATATAAGGAGACAGCATATGAGTTTTTAGAAGTTGAAAACCACACAGAAAAAGGGGCAAAGATACAACTGAGTCATGGCTAACAGTGGATGGTAGAGCATGGGTTAAAAATGAGCTGCCGAAGATACCAGCAGTTTATTTGACTGCTAGAGATGTTGCAAAGTGAAATCTCTGTTCCCACATGACATTCTGGTCTTGGTGAGGCCATCCTTGTGGTTATTCCTGGGTTCCCTTGAAACTTGATTTTGGTTGTTTTTTGATCTCCTAATGCTGACAGTGCAGATAAGATGCTCACCAGCCTGCCTTCTATGCATCCTTTCAAAACCACCCCTCCCCCATTCCAAAAATATCAACCAGTGAATTCCCATTCTTGAACTAAAAAATGTTCTAACACAGGCCAGAAAGGACAACCGAGGCTAATTATAAAGGTCGGTAATTAGCAATAGCAAAGCCATGAGTGCAAAGTTAAAATTCCTGTCTGTTCTGAGTGTAGAGGTTCTAGGTCCAATTCAGACCTCTGAATCACTTGACTTTCCCTTAATTGAACTGCTTTGCATTAGAATGGACTTTTAATTCGCCTGGGTTTTGTTTTGTTTTGTTTTGGGAGGTTGGCTTGAATCTTCTCATAAAAAAAGTATTTTCTCTTATTTTGTGTGGTTTGTCCCACATCCAGGGAGTATCCTTTGTTTTTTCCTTCTGAGCCAATATTCCTTTCTTTGTGTGTCCTTAAAACTGTTGCTTAGAAATGCTGTAGCTTTTCCTCGGGGCCTCAGTAAGGAAAGGGATTTGTGTACCGTAGAACTTCATTAGCTTGTGAATTAACTCTTGCAACACACAGAGAAGGACTTCGGTGGTTGGTTAGCTTGCTGTTCTCTTTCAAGCCTTATACTATCTTAGAGTAGGAAGGGACATCAGAGATCATTGAGTCTAACTGTCCTGAGGGGTATTACCTTTACACCTTCATGGCCACATGGCTAGTGAGTGGCATAGACAGAACAATATCCCAGTTGGATGGATTCTTAATCCGGTGCACTTTCTTTAAATCAGATTTTCATTCTCTTTGCAGCTATTACATTTGTATCTTATAATTTATCTCTTTAAATTGGACATTTTGCCTTGGATTTGTAAAACTGCATTCATTCACCCTGTATATACTTTCCTTTCTGATATCTTTTCTAATCATAACAGCAATATATGCCAATATAGTGCTAAATACTGGGACCAGTTGGGAAGATGTTACATACAACTAAAGGGTAAAAAGACCCAGATGTCTAAAACTCCAGGTGGGTATGAAAGGTTTCAGGTGATGGGCTAAACTCAGAATCTATCTTGAAACAAAGATTTTATGGGTTGAAGAGAAGCAAGGATGACTTTGAGGGTCGTAATTGTGGGAAACTGGGTGGATAATGGCAGCAAAATGTGAAAAAAGGAAGGGAAAGAATAATGTTTTGGGAAGAAGTGTTTGGAGCTTTAGACATGCACAAAGGAGGTGCTGCTTAACTGGCAGCTGTAATTATTTGATTCTCAGTTGCTGAAAAGCATCAGGATAAGATCTAGATGGAAGGAAGCAGAAATTTAGCATCTTAGTACTGGTTCTAAGTTTAAAAGGAGAGAAAGAAAGATACTTGAATGTTCTTCTGAACTGCTCAGGTTCAGTTACATAAGAAGGAATGAGGGCAGTGGATACATGTATGAAGAGCCTTAACTTAAAGACTAAGTGCTCTTCAAGTTATTTACCTCTCTACAATGCCTTCCAGGACCACCATTGAGAGGATTAGAAAAGACATCGGAAAGAAAGGTGCATCAGGCAACAGAGGCCAGGCCCCACGGTGGCAAAAACAAGCAAGCAAACAAACGAAAATAAATAGAAACCCCTAAACTGCTGTGATTTAAGATTACAGACATTTTCATTAACTCAGTAACTTTTTGAAGAAGATAGATCATCTTCATTTTATAGGCATAGAAACAGACTTGCCCAGGAGCATTCGGGAGGGAGCGCTGTGGCATCTCTCAGACTCCAAAGCCTGTGTGTCCTCTTCCTGTTCATCATGCGGAGATTCTCCCACACGGTGGACTCCCCCTGTCCTAGACTGTGTGCTCCCGGCCAGACTGGAGCTCTGAAAATGAAATGCCTAAACTGTTTTCTTTCTGTCTTCTCTCTGTGAAGTTCTTTGCATAAGGAGAAGAGAATTTGTCTTCCACTTCCTATGCCTCTTTGCCTCGTAAGAAAGAGGGCAGAGTAGGCTAGTGTCCATGGAGTTGACATGGTAAATTGACATGCTCAGAGTAATATCCCAATTCAAGCCACTTGTCAGCCGTGTCAGCCTAGACAAGATACCTAACACTTCGGGATCTCAGTTTCCTTAACCCCTAAAATGGGGATACTAAGGGTACTTATTTCGAATGTTTACCAAGAGAATTAAATGAAATAGTATACTTAAGTCCTTAGCACATTGCTTAATGTACAGTAAGTAATCCATACAATATTTGCTACTATTATGATGACTGTTTTAGACACTCTTGACATCTTGTTTCCTGTTTCTGTACATGATGATTGCCAAAAACCATCACTCAGAGAAAGCTGAATTGTAGACAATGAAATATAACTTTTTTTTTCTGAGAAAGGGTATGTGGGTATTGTGGGTGTAGAGTATGAATTCCAATCATACTTAGAGCTTTACTCTAAAGTCACAGAATTGGTTATATGGAATTCATAAGTCTTAATTAGAGGTATGAACAAAGATGTGGGTTTCTTTGTGTACTTTTTTTAAATTTTTAAATTTTTTTATTTGTTATCATTATGTGTACTTTTTACAAATGTACCAATTACATTTTGTAAACTGAACAGATCTTTCAGTTACAACTTGATAAGTTTGTATAAAAGTGAACATTTGTGTAACTCCCAAGTGATGACCCAGGTAAAAACAGAGGACATTGCCAGCACCACAAAATCCCCCCTAATCTTTCTCCTCCCATCAAAAGTAACTATTATATTGACTTCTATGACCCTAGATTAGTTTATTCCCTCTGAATTTTATATAAAAGAAGTCCTAGAACATGTATTTTTGCTCAACATTGTTTTTGAAATTCATTCATATCGTGTATAGCAGTAGTTCATTCCATTTGTTTATTACTTGATATTCTGTTATATGAATATACCACCACAATTTTATTTTCCACCATGTACAGACTTTGCATTGTTTCCTATTTTTGGTTACTACAGTGGTGCTGTTTTGAACCTTTAAATATACCAGTTGCACTTACATGCACACATGGAATTCTTTTGGGAATAGACCCAGCAGAAGAATTGCTGGTTCATAGGATATGTATCTACTCAGCTTTAGTAAATACTGTCTGTAGTTTCTAAAGTAGTTACATCAATTTTTACTCCCACCAGCAAGATATGATTTCCAATTTTGGCCTACTCTCTAACACTGATCTGTTCAGTTGTTATTTTAAAATTGTAGCTATTTTGTGGATGTATAGAATGTTTTCATTGTGGTGGTAATCAGTTCTTTAATGCCTCATGATATTGAACACTTTAATGTATTATCATTTAGACTTTCTCTTTTGTGAACTATCTATTGAAGTCTTTTGCCTATTTTTAATAAGGGGGTTATCCTTTTTATTATGTAAAGCAGACTTTTAAAAAACTCCAAGTTTTTTGTCAGATTTATGTAATGCAAAAATATTTTTTGCAGCTTTTCCCCTCTCTTAGTGATATCTTTTGATGAACAGAAGTTTTTAATCTCACCAAAGTTCAGTTTATCAATATTTCACTTTATTGTGGTGTTTTATTTGTCCTGTTGCATATGCAGGATGGAAGACCCTTGAGATAGAGTTATGGTATTGATTGAAATAAGAGGGAAGTGAGAAGTGTTTAGCTGAATTGAAGGGAATGAGGACATATCTTTGAAGCCATGTGGAAAGAAGATTCTGCAGGCTAGAGGGGCCATGACTTGGGGTCAGGGAGTTTATATCGGAACAGGAAAACATTGTACAGGCTGTGGAGGTCTGACATGGGTAAGGATATGATTGCTCCTTTATTTTGCAGAAGACAGACATTTCTTAAGACTTTAACCTCAAGACAAGACCCTGGATGGGGCCCAGAGTTATGGTTTGATTTTTCTTTTTTCTATGTGTGCCCAGTCTATGGCAAGGTGGTGCCATGCTGATTCAAAACTTCTGATGTCTGAGAGGTTGCAGATGGTGTAAAACCAAACCAACATTGCATTCAGCCTCCAATGAGTTGGCTGAGGCCATATTTTATGCATTATATGCCTAGTAAGTGCTTCTTCCTTTCCTTGTACACAATTATGTTAAGGAACGGTGAGATGATTTAAAATTGTGATTGGGGAAAAGCCAAACTAAGCTGTTATTGTTTTGGTTGTCTTCTGTTTTATTTTAAAGCATGGACCATGATTTCTGTTTTATTTTAAAAAGAATCTCATGTTCTTATAATTCATGTTACATTATCTACTCTTACAAATGTTATCTAGGTGCTTTCCCATAGGTGTCTCATTTAATACCCACAGTAAAGGGTGTGTTATTATAATTATCTTACAAGGGGAAACAGAGGCTAAGAGAAATGAAATAATTATTCCAAAAATCATTGGCTTGTGAAAGACAAAGTCCAGATTTAAGCCGTATTTTTATTATGAAAGTGCCTGTCACAGTTTTGAATTTTAGCTTAAGAATTATTCACAATAATTAGCCTGTATTTTAATGTACCCCACTTTTAGATCGCATAGGAATGGTGACCTAGAGGTTGGTCCCCCAGCTAAATTCCTTAGTTGATAACTTACAAGAATTTAACTAGGCTCTTCAGCCTCTCTACCTTATTTCCTTTAACTGTTAAACAGGATAAATAGTGCCTACCTCAAAAAGCTGTTGTGCATCTGGCTACTCCTGCATTCCCCCTGCCACGCACACATTCACACAACCACCCACAGTGAGAAGAGGCAGTGATGCTCTTCCACAGCGAGGCCACTCATTCACAACCTGGTCCAACTCCTCCTCCTCGGTGCAATGCTTAGTGACTGGTTTATGTTCTGTTTTCCTCTCCCAGTCCCCACCCCTAAGCCAGTTCAGTCAGGGGTCCATCCTAGTCAGGCCACGTTCAACATGCTTTTCCATATTTTCAGCTTCTGTTCATATCTTTTTCTCCATTATTGTTTTTCCTTCCTTTCCTCCTTGCCTCTCCCTTTTCCTTTCTGTCCCTCCCCTCCTTCTCCCAGCATCCTTTGTTCTGATAAAAGAAACATCAAGTTATATTTAGAGAATCAGTTCTCTTCCACCCTTAGACTATATCATTTGGGCAGAGATGACCTCATCCTTGGACACCAGCCATAGGTGCGTGTCTCAGTCCTCAGCAGAGAAATGGCTGTGTGATCTTGGCCACAGCAGTAGGTGCAGGGATGGGCACATGACAGATGGAAGGTCAACTAGAGGGAATCCTAGGATTTATCAGCTGGCTTGATTGGGAAAAAGGCCCCTATGTAAAAGCCTTGTTAGTGAGTAGACGTAATTCTGAAGTAAGTTAGAAGGTGCTGGGAGCCACTTTTCCTGGCTCCTAGTGAGAACCTATCTGAGAATCAGCCAAATGCAGAAGAATGCTGAAGCAGGAGCTAGAGAGACAAGCAATGTCTTTATTTATTTATTTATTTTGGTATCATTAATGTCCAATTACATGAGCAACATGATGGTTACTAGACTCCCCCCATTATCAAGTCTCCACCACATACTCCATTACAGTCACTGTCCATCAGTGTAGTAAGATGCTATAGAGTCACTACTTGTCTTCTCTGTGTTGCACTGCCCTCCCCGTGCAACCCTGGACACCATGTGTGCTAATCATAAAGCCCCTTTTCCCCTTCCCACCCATCCTCCCCAGTCCTACTCCTTTTCGTAACTGTTAGTTCATTCTTGGGTTCTGTGATTCTGCTGCTGTTTTGTTCCCTGTTTTTTCTTTGTTCTTATACTCCACAGATGAGTGAAATCATTTGATACTTGTCTTTCTCCACCTGGCTTATTTCACTGAGCATAATACCCTCTAGCTCTATCCATGTTGTTGCAAATGGTAGGATTTGTTTTCTCTTATGCCTGAATAATATTCCATTGTGTATATGTACCACATCTTCTTTATCCATTCATCTACTCATGGACACTTAGGTTAGTTCCATTTCCTGGCTATTGAAAATATTGCTGCGATAAATAGAGAGGTGCATATGTCTTTTTCAAACTGGGCTTATGCATTGTTAGGGTAAATTCCTAGGAGTGGAATTCCTGGGTCAAATGGTATTACAATCATTTTAAAGCTCCAGACTGGAATCTGGCCAGTGAAAGGGCTGCAGAAGAGATATGGAGAATCCTCTTTCTGTTGCAGTAGTTTGTCACCAGGATCTCTGACTTTCACTGAGGGAGTGTTGCCTAATTCTCAGTGGATTCAGCTCTCAGCTCCACTGTTGACTAGATGTGTATCCCAAGGCAAATTACCTAAGCTCTGTAACTCTCAGTTTCTTCCTTTGTAAAATGGGATAACAAATCTAGTTATTTGGGTGGTTATAAGGATGAAGTGAGTTCATGCGTCTGAGTACTTAGCACTGGGTCTGGTAGGTAGTCAACCCTCGATAAATGGCAGCTCTTACATGATTCCTAATATTCTTATTTGACTAAAAAGACCCCAAATCAGTCTACTCATCCTTCAAGAACTAGCTTAAATGCTCTCTTATTTTTAAGGGAATTAGTTGTACCATTCCTCATCATTTATTCTGCTCTTATGTTTATTATAGAGAATATAATGATTTTTTCCATAGGCTTTTCTGTTTGTTTTTTTTCCCCACAAAACAGGCACAATGTCTATTACCATTTCACCAATACTTGGACTTGTGTATGCCTTTTTGTTATTTTTTTAATTTGTTGGACAGATATTTAGGTGACTTACTTTGAAAGGATTCCTCTTACCCTGTTGTGCATTGGGGGTCATAGCGGGTCAAAAGCAGAATCAGGGAACTAGTCAGGTTATTGCAATGACCCAGGGAGAAATGATGGTGACACAAGCTGGTGGTTGAGGCAGTAAAAAGTGGTCATATTCTGAATATGCTTTGGGACTAGAGCTATATACCTGGAAGAAGAGGAATGAAAGTAACAAGAAATAAAAATAAGTAATAAGAAATTAAAGAAAAGTTTTTCCCATTCTGTTCAAATTCAAAGAAGGAGTTTGGTTTGATGGCAAATTGATACAACCCGTAGATGGCTCTGTTTTCCTAAAGAAACTTAAGGCTTCTTTTTTTGTGTGTGTGTGTTCTAGAAAATTCAGTGGTGCCATATTTTTGGTTTTCCTAGACTGACATTATTGGTTTCACTGTAAATTAATAAGCAGTTTTGACATTCTTTGTTCTGATAGAATTATGCACATTTCCAACATACATTCTTCCCTTTTGAGCTGCTATTTAAGAACCACTAGGAAATTTGAGAAGTCAGGGAAACCTTGTGTAGGTTGGTTACTTTACTGGGTTTCAAAATGTTTTCATTTTGAAATGAATGAATATTCATACATTTATTGAATGTCTGCTGTGTTCCAGGCTCAGTGTTAGAGGCAGTAAAAAAAATCACTGCGAATAAAAATATCTTTTTTGTCTTTTGTCTATTATGGTTTAAATGAGAACACTAAGATACATGTTTCTAGGTAACGTTTACTAGACATTCACCATGTGCGTGGAACAGTGCCTTAGTGCTTTATATACATCCTCTTATTGAAATGGTCACATTAACCCTATGAGGTAAATGTTATTTACATTTTGTGGCTGAGGAAACTGAGGAACTGGGAGTTAAGTAACTAGTTCAAGTTCAACCTGGGATTTTTATTGTGGGTGCTAGACCTAATCCCCCTGGCTCTGAGTCCTTCTCTCTGAGGTTGGGCAGACCTGCCACGTCTGAGGAATAGGGACGACTCTGCTGATCAATCCTCACAGAAGCCCGACTCTTCATCTGCCCTTTATTCCTTTTACATTCACGTCAAGTCCTGCCTCTATGGTAAAACTATTCCAGATTATGCTCATTATTTCTGCCTCCTCTGAGCTCTTTGGAGCTCCTGCATCACACACACAGGAAAGCCTCCTTATTTCCCGTGAATGTGACTAACAAAAGAATGGAGAAAGAGAGGAATCATTGAAAACCTCCAAGTGGCAGATGGGCTTCTGTATATATAGTTTGCAGTATCCTGTTAGTAGGCAAAAGGGAGGACTCTCTAGAGGGAGCTCTTCCTAAAGAACTGACAGCTTCAGGGTATCAGACCCAATTCCGCACAGGAGAAGGTCCCTACCTGATTGATCCTTTATATTGTTTCTCTCTGTGAGCTCTTTCCTTCCTCTTTCTCTCCTAGCTCTTCTTCTGACCTGAAGGGTAATTGTATGGAGACTGCTAATTATCTGTCACTATACATCCCCTTTCTCTGATAGGAGAATGCCTTGGTTTTAACTATACACATGGCTACCTACGTAGGGACTACATTTTCCAGCTGTCTTTGCAGCCTGGTATGGTCATGTGACTAAGTCCTGCCTAATTGGAAGTAAATGTACTGTTTTCCATGTTTTATCATTAAAATGAAGGAGTCTGTGCTGCTTTGCCTCTTTCTTTCTTTCTTTCAGTTAGGAGGTGGTGAGAAGTGGAACACTTTTAGACTTAGACTTGGAAGCTGCACATTGAAAATGTCAAAGCTGCCCTTCAAACCCTGGGCTGCTCTGTAATAGAGATGAACTTAACTCTTGCTTAAGCACTGTATTTTGAGTTAGTTTTCTGCAATTAATAGAGAATTTGATACTTAGAACTGGGCTACTGACCTAACAGAAAAGTAAAACATATGCCACTAGCTAATCATTTGGTCCTCAGGAGTGGGGCACACATATTATAGGCCGGAATGCTTGATCTGTACTATGCTTTAGTGAAACATTTGATAAAACTCATAGGCAGTACCTCAGGAGGCAGACCATATGCCAACAGAGTTTCTGTCTGAGCAAACTTACTTGAAAAACAGCTACAATGTTGATGTGCCCTTGCTACTTTTGCTACGTTTAGCAAAATTCTGTAACAGGAAGTTGAAGTCAGACTAGTTGTTAGTAGTGCTGATAAAACAATTTTTACAGGGATGGAGCCTCAAGCCTTTAATGCTTCCCTCTCATTACATGTCACACAGAAATTGAGACACACCTAGTAACAAAGATCAGATAAACCATGTTGTCTACCCACCTAAACCCATTATTTCAAATTATTTCAAGGTAGATACAATTGAATTGAGAGAAAGAGGAATGGGAAGAAAATTTTGGCTGTTGTTGCCCATAAGGGAACTAACTGGAAGCAAATAGGTCAAATGACTACAAAGATTGTGAGGGGATATTGCTATCAAAGGAGCCAGGAGCCTGTGCTGGGAAAACCTGTGACTGCTTGATAATGAGGCTCCCGAACATACACAGTTTGTGGGTGGGATTGGGCTAGTGTAGAAACAAAAAGTCTTATAATGCATGTCATATAAAAATTATAAATCTAGCTAACAAAATATTAAATAACATTTTTTCTGTCCTCTTGAAAAACATATTTTCATAATGACCTGTTATGTGCAAGTTAGAATTTAGACTCCTGAAACTCGTGTGGAGTTTCACTGCAGCAGGGCATGGATAGCCAGCACATGGCCCGTGGCACATCCCCTTCTCTTTCCTATCACATTTCTCTCCTACATTAAAGGGCCTTGTCTGCACATGTAGATATTCTACTCCTGACACCAGCATCTGAGATCTGTGCACAACCCTTGTCTCTCACTACAAACAACTTAAATGCTCAGCAATGACCCTTAATGCTACTATGTGACACATTTCTCGGTATATGTCTCAGAGCAAACCATAATAGTTGGGTTTTTCCTCCTTCTCTTCTCCATTTTAGTTTTTTCCTTATTGTTTTTACCACTGTAGCCATCATCAGCAAAAAAATGTGCATTTTATTATCCAAGAAGCTATACATTAATCATATGGTCTCACAACGATTTGTTTATACATCTGTAAAATTTGTGAGTTTCTTGGAGATGCGACTGATGGGTGTATTCATGTCAGAATTTTGCAGCATCAATTATCTTGTCTTACACAAAGTAGGTGTTCAATATTTGTTGAGAATACATGAGTGCATGAATGAATGAGTGTGTTTTTATTTCACTAGGCTTTATGTAATATGCTGGAAGTGTACCAAGACTTCTATGGTTTCCTCTCTAAAAGAGACCACACTAAAATTTGGATGACTAGAATAAGAATAGATGGTTCAGAAATGTGTCATCCATGCAAAACCTGAAAAATGGCCAGCCCTGTTTATATTTCAAATTGCCCAGAAATATTTGGTTTTGCTTCAGTTCTAGGACGGGCACAGGTTTGGAGTGAGGTCACATTTTTATCAGCAACAGTTCACTTAATATTGCTTGTATAAGCTTTCTAAAGCAATAACTAGAGCATATGTTTAGACTTTCCCAAGTGTTTGGGCTGAAAAAACCATCTCTTTGTTAGTACAGTGATTCTCAGTTATTTCTGAATTTCAGAGACTTCCAAGGTAAGAAGATCACACTGTGTGGTTTAGTGACACTGAAACCTTTCCATACCTCTTGTCATTTTATCTTTGTTCTCTTAGAAAAACTTGAAATGGTATGAAATATATCTTTATTTTCACATTTCCAGTATTATTTTCTTTATGCACATATACTGAAACCATCTGTCCAAATTGTGGCAAAATCTGCCAGTTCCAGACTGGCCTCATTAGTCATTTGAGAACACATAAACAGAGGGATTATGGAAAAATAAATAGATCATGGATAGATCATTCTGGTCTGGGAAGGTTTTCCTCATCATCAGCATCATTGCCAGACATGAAAAGGCACGGGTTACAGCTTTAAAACACTTGGAGGAGTTTTTGCTCCAGAAAGTGGGTAAAAATTTCCGAATGACCTACTTGATCCTTTATCATGTAACTGAGTCACCTCAGCTAAGAATTAAAGGAAACTAGCATCTTAAGGAGTTAGCAAGTCTTTCAGAGTGAAATTCTACAGATAATGTTCCAATAGAGAAGGCTTTGTCTAAGGGATGAGATTAGAGATAAGGAGAGTGTGAGAGTACAAAAAAATTAAAAATTTTGGACACTATCATCAAAGGTAGTATCTTTGTAAGCTAGTCATGAGCTCATCGTCCCAGATGTTTGCATATGCTCCCAGTGGCCATCTCTTCCCTGTGGATAGCAGTAGTTTACCTGTGAGAAATATGTATTGTGCTAGTGAATCTCTGCCACAGTAGGAAGGCTGTTCATCTGTGTTTTCCTTGAAACTAACAAAGCCCAAGGGACTAATAGACACCATCAGGGAAGATGTTCTGGTAAGTAGAGAGAAGACTGCTAACATGGTATAAAATGTAGGGGAGTGTTCTCCTCAGACCCCAAGAAAACAGCAACAAAAAATCTCTGTCACCAGAGTTCTACCATTTCAATTATGTGAGATTCATTCTTTCAGTTCTCAAAGGCTTTATTAGTCACGGAATGTTAGAATGAAATGTGGTTAAATCTCAGCGACTTAATATAAGTTTATTTCTTGTTCATATCAGGGTTCAAAGAAAGTCAGATGACTTTCCTTCAGAAAACCCTGAGGGGCTCATGCTGCTTCCATTTTGTGCTGCTGCTATATTCAGCACGTGCTGTTGCTGGGTTAGCAGATGATGGACCATGAAATATGTGCTGCATCTGGAAGCGCCAGGAACCTGAGCACAGGTTCAAACTACCTACGTGGGGCTGGGAAATGTGGTCCTGTTTCATCTCCACAAAGTAGGATTAGGTCTGGTGAGCATCTAGCTGGTTTCTGCCACAAAGACAGTTGGGTTTATGTTGAAAACAAAGCCATAATATTTTCCAGCTCTTTCCATTAAGAGATGAAGACTATAACTCTACTCCTTCAACCCAGGAGAGGCTTGAATAGAATATTGGTTCTATTCAACCAATAGAATATGGTTGAAGTGGCATTAACTAGTTCCAGAACCTGGCTTTCTAGAGGCCTTGTAGTTTGTCTTTGTTCTCTTGGAAAGCTGTCCTGGGAATTCCATGCAAGGAAGCTAACTCTAGTCCTCTTGTTGGTGAGAGGCTATGTGCAGGAAAATCAAGTTCGAGGCCAACTTGGAACTTCAAGCCCACTGACTCTCCTCCTGAAGGCAACTGCGTGGGTGAAGCCAGATGACACGAGCAGGACAATCGCACAGCCAAATAATAGAATAGTGATCAGTAATAAATCACTGCATTTCAAGTTGCTGAGTTGGGACAATTTGTTATGTAGCAATACACAACTGATGCACATTAAAAAATTTTTCAGATTAAAATAAGAAAGTCCATCTTTGTAAACCTGAAGCTAGTGATCTATAAAGAGGGTCCCACTTCAGTGTCATTTCTGGCATTCCTGATGTATGTGTGACCCTGAGAAAAGCATGTGAGTGTGAGTTGTTTATTTGGAAGGTGAGTCCATAAAGTGTTAGTAGATGAATGGGAAATGATTCCGGGAAGGAAAGGAAGCCAATAAAAGTATATCACTGATTGGGGTGGATTAATGATTGTGCATTGAGCATTGACTTCCCTATACAGAATTTTATTTTATTGTTGTTAACAACCATTTGATCAATAAATATGAGAGATGCCCTCTCAAAAAAAAAAAAGTATATCACTGAACAACTAGGTCTGAGTTCTGCTACAGAACTCTGGTGAATAGAGTAAAATTATTTAGATATTAATCAGTGTTATCCCAGATGAGAGGTGGATAGCTGAGGTATTTATCCACCAAATCCCATCATTTATTGACAGAGGGTTCCTGAGGGTAGAGAGGGTGTCTTACTCCTCAGTACCTCTGGTCAACCTTGTGCACTGGCTGAGTGGGCTTCTGTGATTAGAGAAAGCCTTTAGGGGAGAGTCCCAGGGCTCCTGTTTGGAAAACTTCCAGTTGGCCTTCCCTGGAGTATGAGTGTTTATGGCATTTGTGTGGGATACCATCACTAATATTTGAATTTATTGTGAATATCTAACTATACCTAATATTAATATCCAAATATATAATGTTTCTATGTCAACTAATAAATTATCAAGCTAGATATAACTTACTGTGAAAAATCTCCCTAAGTGCTCAACTTGTTGAAATTTTAAAGTCCACTGAAATATAAATGTATATGCATTGTTATAAAATGAAAATGTTTCAAACCAGATAATTATGGTGTTAATTTTAATGTTAAAAAATTATTAACTTTAAAATAATTTTAAAAAAGATTGGCTTTTAATATGAACATTGAGAACATTTTGGCTGGAAAACTTGGAAAAATTTATTATTTTTGAATCAAAAATATATGTAATATTTAAAAATATAAATCCATATAGCAGATTATATCTTAATCCAAACTGTAAAATTATGAGATGTATTAGTGTTCTTAATGTTAAACAATTAACTATTGAAAACATTTAATTTTTAGTTACTTAATTTAATATATGGATTACTTGATAAAGAAGACCATCTGGGAATTATTCCCAAATGTAAATGAATATCAATTTAGTTATCTCAAAATTTTAAAAGCTGGAAAGATCTGAAACTCATTCCTAAAACATCTAGGATATATATCTTTGATCCAAACATAATAAAAATTTTAAGGACAGGAAGAAAAAGTTCTTTATTTCTTGAAATTTTAATCATCCATTGAACTATAAATGTATATGCATTATTGTAAAAGTAAAATCTTCAGTCATTAGAGGGAAAAGGATCAGAAGAAAACACATACCAAACCACATTTTGTTCACTCAACTCAAACTTCAAAGCAACAGGCTATACAAGAATACTATTAGGCGAATGTACCGTATTTTTTGAGTCTACGGAGGCTTTATTTTGGTTATGATGGAGAGGAAGAAAAGTTTAATAATTTTGTGGCAATTTACCATTAGTAGCACTCTGTACTGAGGTGCCAGCCAAATTGTTCTTCACTGGAGGCAACTGAAAGTAAGCCTCTGTTTTGTAAGGTTGAAGTGCGTTCAGTGACCATGGGTGCAAATGAAGCAGACTACAGGGCCGTGGCCTCACAGTTCCCACACTGTAATGTCAAATTCATAAAATTTGGCCACCATTGCAATAGTTAATATTCAAATTATAATAACACTGATAAATTTAAAAAGAATTTCAGATTTATTTCTGTATATCAGAGGTTCCTTCTGTGATGGTGATTCAGCTCGAGTTAAGCTGTGGTCCGGTATTGATTTTAACTCTTTGATCTTTGGCACTCTGCCGAAAAGTATATTTCACACACCTCTGTGTGTGTGTCTTGCAATAATAAGCATTTATTCTCATGGTACATGCTGGCAACTACAAGTTAACTGATACGGCTCCATGTCCCAGAACTGAAAAGTTGTGGGCTCCCAGTTGAAGTAGTAGCTGTGATGCGCGATATGCAGGCTCTTGTTCTTGTCCTCCTAGATCTGAAACTTCAGTTCAACGTCAAGGTTGCTGGTAGGTTTGGTTTCTTCTGAGGCCTCTCTTCCTGGCTTGTAGATGGCCACCCTCTCTCACTGCGTCTTCACACGGTCTCTTCTCAGTGAGCAGCTGCCCCCCGTGTCTCTTTGTGTGTCCACGTTTCCTCTTCCTGTAAGGACACCAGTCAGATCAAATTAGAACCCATCCTACTGGCCTCGTTTTAATGAATTCACCTCTTCAAAGGCTCTGTCAGCCACATTCTGAGGTACTGGGGACTATAGCTTCAACATAGGGATTTTCAGGGACACTATTCAGCCCTTACCAGTCTAATTTTTTTCCTTTGGATGGGGCATTTGTCACATCTGCTCAAAAGCCATTGGCCAGAGCAAGTCGCATGGTGGTGGGTGGGCATGGAATCCTCTGACAGGAAAGGAGGTTGTATAATTGGGAATAAAAGCGTAGTCCACTCTTGGATTGATGTTTATACTTTTGCCACTCTTGTTTTTTATGCAGTTTATTTAGGCATATATATGTACCAACCACAGAATTGTATCTACAAAGTTGACAGCCAGGATTCCAAAGAATTAATGTAACTTCCAAAGTCACCTTGGGACTCTTAGGGGTAGAACTTACAGAGTAGTTGCAAAGGGGCTCTAGGATATAAGATATCTAACTAGAAATCACGTTTGTGCTCCTTCACAGCCAATCTTCACCTTCATCCACCCAAGAGTCAAGTGCTGTCCTGAATTTTTTTCATTATAGATCTTTATTTGGCTGTTTTAAAACTTCATATGAATGGGATCCTACAGTTATTTACTGTTGTTCCAGCCTTACTTCACTTAGCATAAAACATTTCTGAGATTCAGGTATGCTGTTGCCTTTATCTTTAATTCATTTCTTACTGTTGCTGAGAAGCATTCTAGTATTTGAATGTACAACAGTTTGTTTACTTATCTTGCTAGTGGATATATGCATTGTTTCCAGTTCTTGGCCATTCAGAATAAATCTTAGGATTTTGGTAGACATATACTTTTATTTCTCGGGTAAATATCTAGAAGTCACAGAAAAAGTGGATGTTAAGTTTTCAAACTACCAGGTATTTTCCCAAAATGGCCCTACCATTGGACATTCCTGTTGGAGCGTTCAGGTTGCTTCACATCCTTGCTAATGTTAGTGTTGTCATTCTTTTTACTTTTTGCCATTCTGGTGTGTATATTGTAGTATCTGATTTGTCCTTAAATTTTTAATTTCCTGACAAGTAATGATGTTGAAGAGTTTTTCATGTACTTATTGTCCATTCACATATCTCCCTTTTTGAAGTAATTGTTCAAACCTTTTGCCTATTTTGCCCCCTACTTTTAATAAAGGCATTTAACCTTTCATTGGCACTAATAAACTGACTGAGATTTAATTTGTTTCTTCCCCAGTTTCTACTTACCATGATTTGGGAGTTATATATCCTCTTTTTAAATCACTAGGGGTTATAATATTATAATATTGGTTCTGTTTTCAGTCTACTGGTGTAACAGATTATTTAAAAATGAACAAATACTGCTATTTTTCTTTTTATTATATCATAATTTTTATATTTAAGAATCATTATGCTGAATCATTTATATCTTGAGATGCAACTATAGAGTTGTATATTGAATTAAAAATTTGAATCAAGTTACCTACTATCTATCTATCTAATCTTCTTTCAAAAGCACTGGGACTCATAACCCTCTCCTGTTTAAATCTTCTCAGAGTATATTATTATTATTTTAATTTCCATTTCCATATATATGCTTGAGGCTTGTCTACTTAGGCTGCCAAAACAAAATAGCACAGACTGGGTGGCTTAAACAACAGAGATATATTTTCTCATAGTTCTGCAGGATAGAAGTTCAAGATCAAGGCTCCAGCTGATTTAGCTTTTAGTGAGACTTCTCTTCTAGTGAGACCTGCAGATGGCTGGCACCTTCTGGCTGTGTCCTCACGCGGCCTTTCCTCAGCGTGGGCGTGTCTGTGTGTGCATGGGGGAGGGTGGGGGTGGGGGCAGAAGGGGGGAAATGTGTACAGGCAGAGAGCTAACTCTCCGGTGTTGCGTCTTTGAAGATACTAATTTTATAGGATCAAGTCCCCATCTTTATGACCTTATTTAACCTTTATGACTTCCTTAGAGGCTCTCATCTCTAAATACAAGCACACTAGAGGTTAGAGCTTCAATATACGAATGGGAGGGGGTGGTAAGCATTCAGTCTATAACAAGTTAACTTCTTTTGCTTATTAGTCATTTGTATTTACCTCAAATGTCCCTGACAAGTTGTCACGGTGCAGGAACATATGAAAGGAGCAAGAGGAGAATGTGATGGGGACTAGAGGTCGAGAGAGGATGAGAGAGGGAGGTTCCCTGGCCCAATTCTTAGTCTTTCCCCTAGAGCCCCATCACTTTTATCCATCAAGGGATAGATTTCCTCTATTCAACTCCCTCTTTTCTTCTAAGACTAAATCCATTCTTATAAGGGCTGACATTTCCTTCCTCTTGGATAATTTATTTTACCTTGGAACGTTCTCCCCAACCATTCCTGCCTGGAAAGACTCAAGGGAGAGCAAAAGACTATCATTAAGTGTAGATGCTGGTCCTGTTGCGGGTGGAACAGTATCAGAAGGCAGGAGGAGAATGATGACCCCATCTTACATAAGATACACAAGTACCAGTCTGTCAGTGTTTACTAAGTTACAATGGAACAACAATTGTAATGTATTTAATGTCTGTGTGTTTCTTCAGGTAGTATTGTCTAGTGTACAGGTATTTTATTGTCTTACTGGAATATAGTTGATACACAATATTGTACTGATTTCAGATGTACAACATAGTGATTTTATAATCCACATTACTAACTACTCACCATGGTAAGTGTAGTTACCTCCTATTACCATACCAAGATATAACAATATTGTTGGTTATATTCTCTGTGCTGTACTTCCATTTCCATGATTAATTTATAATTTGAAGTTTATGCCTCTTTATCCCTTCACCGATTTCACCCAGACCCCCAGCCCTTTTCCCTGTAGCGACCAATAGACCAATAGTCTGTTGTTAGTATATGTGGGTCTATTTCTTTTTTGTTTGTTTTGTTCTTTAGATTCCACATGTAAGTGAAATCATATGGTACTTATCTTTATGTATATCTTTAGCATGATACCCTCCTGGTTCATCCATGCAAATGGCAAGATTCCCCTTTTTATGGCTGAGTGATACTCCATCATGTATGTGTACCAAATCTTCATCCACTCATCTGTTGATGTACAGGTATTTTTAATTCATGTAAATATTACAAAATCTATTCTGCCGTTGCTGTTGCTTTTACCAGCATAGTGATACTGAGATCCACCCCTCTGAGGGTGAACCTTTCCCACATTATATCTTTCTTCCCAGTGACAGACATCTGATAGCCTCCAACCCTCTGCCTCTACCCCAGTCCTGCAGTGATCATCCTCGCCTGCAGTCCCACGTCGTCTTTGGGATCTAGATCTGAGAGTGGAAATTCTGAGTCACAGGGGAGTCTGTGTGATTGGACCAAGTTCTGCCATCTTTCATCCTGAGTGGCTGCAGTAGTCTCGCAGTTGCACTAACAGGGCTCAAGGACTGTGGTATCCTAACCATCCTTTGACATTAGTCAGCTTTCTAATTTTTATTAGTCTGCTATGTATCTGGTTATTATCAAATATTCTTTGTTCTTGAGGCAGTGTTTCATAAGCATAACAAAAAAAAAGTCATTAAAAGGGAAAAGCATGGCAAAGCACTATGGTTTGTTTATGTATTTATCTTAGAAAATAATTCAGAAGTTAGCTCACTGATGGTCATTAGGGACACGAATTCATCCACTTATTTTAATTGCTAACTAAAATGAAACTTTTTTTACAGAAAGAAAGTCTGGGATCAATAAATCAGCTAGACAGTGCGAACTGGCTTTGCCAGTGAAGCTATATAGCGGATGGTTTCCATAAACTGAATGGGTTCAATTATAGTGCCAAGGTTTTGATGAAAATATATTTAAGCCATATGATAAGATGAAATTATTTTATTAAAAATTAGTACTGCCAAAAGTATATTGAAAATAACAATATTTTGATTTCCTCAAACCTCTCTGAGGATATTGGGTTAAACAAGGTGCTGCTGTGTGAAAAACGAAGACTCATTTAGTAAGACTCAGTAAAACCTTTTTGGTACATTTCCCAGAACCTGAGGAAGTGAATGACTTTCATGACTGGATAACAAATCATCTAACAGGTCAGGTACTTTCCAGCTCTTGGCTTTCAACAAAATTGGAGGAGGAAATAACTAAGTTGTTAGTTGAGAGACTATTAAAAATAATTTTAGATGATAGATCATTTTATGAATTTTGGCACATAACTTGGAGAAGATTCAAAGAAATGTCATGATATTACAGTAGAAAAGTTCTTGCATCCTATTTGGCTTATCATAAGAACAAATTTTCTGAGAATTTACATCTGTAAAAATGAAAAATAATAGATATGGTACTGAAAACTCTCATTCTAGTAACAGATAATATATCCATGGACACATGAGCTAATTGTAAAAAGTGATCTCTTCAAGAGATGAACTTCCAAAGATAAGTTTCTGTCTGATGAGTTTTTAATATGTTTAATTATTAATAATTTTAATGTTTGTTCTTTTGTGGAAAAATGATAATTATGACAGAATCCAGCCAAAATTTCTTAATGCTTAAAGTCTAAAGTCTTTGTTTTAAGTTTATATAAATATTTCTGTTGTAGAGTATGGAAAGTAGGACAAGTATGATAAGATAACCTTTTAAATATGTTCTGCTAGAGTATTTTGTGTGTGTGTGAACGAAGTAGAATGGGAAATGGGTTCAGGGCCAAAAGAAACGAGATAAATTCCTAAATGTTAAGGAAGACCTTGTTCATGTATTTTTTAAATTGTATGATTACAAGTATCTATCATTATGGTATTTTGATTTACTGGACACATTTCAAAGGGTGTTATAACCATATTGTTATAAACTATCAATTTTTAAAGCATATAAAATATCATAGATATTTTACCTGTTTAGTCTTTTGATTTCAAAAAATTGAGACATCAACTTAAATTTCATGTGTTCTAGGGAGAATATAAATAAAACATTTTGAAGACTACCAACCTAATTCCACAGGCAGTAGGAAGCAGAAAAGAAATTTAAAGCCAGGGCTTTAACTCCAGGTTGAACAGGTTGAAGAATTTTGTGTCGTTTATAATTCAATGGAAGGAGGATCACACAGCAATCGGAAGCATCTTTGTTTTAGTTTTTTTTTCCCCACCAACCATCTCTGAATTTTCAGAGAGGCAAAAATGGAACCAACATTCACAGAGAATTGGGAAAAGACTATCAGAGTCACAAATTGTATACATGCTTCTGCCTAGTACAGAGCCTGACTTATTACTAAGTATTAATAAAGATTTGTTGAATGAATGCATAGGTAAAGAGTCTAGGGCTTTTCCCATGAATTAATAACATTTCCTTAAAGATAAGTGTTTCAGCTTATAATTGTGCTTTTAGATCTAGGATCAATTCAGGGATTACTACAAAACTTGTTGTATTATAAGTTTCAATAATGATAAAACCAAACCAAACGAACAAGGAACAAGTCCTTGAAAACTGTTTGCCAGACTGCCTATTTTTAAATGTAATCTTATGTAAAAATTAAAGGTAGTAACTTTAGTAAATAATACTTAATTACTAAATGTAAGCTATGTCCAAACTGTATTCGGAACAAAGCCAACTCAGTCCTTAAATAATACAAGACAGATTATAACCTTACCTAATTTAATTGACAAGAAGACTTTCTAACCAATTTATTTGCTTGTAGTTAAGTGGAAATGGGCTAGAAGTGATTGAAATCAATGTATAATCTTGAAATAATTTAAACCATATACCTACGCATTTACTATTCCTTATCCTTCACCTATTTTTATTCTTCCTCTTTTTCTTTTCTAAGCCAAACATATTTGTTTTTAGGTACTTTAGTTTCTCAGAACCATTTTTGGAATTACAGAAGTCTTAGAAATGCAGTTATCATGAAGATACCTTAGCTGAGGCTTTAGGGCGCCTCAATTATATGGGATCTTTCTAAGATCCTGGGAGGATACTTGGCAATATCTTCACATGGTTATATGTTTTTTAAATAAAATTAGAAAAAAAGTAAGAGACACTTAGCGCAGTTCAGGTTTAATGGGTTATATTTATGTGATTTGCATCTCTTCCAGGTATTGTTAAATAATTGCTAGCCATCTCATTACAGGAATGGCTTTCAGGAATATTCCTATCAACCACTTTTCTGATTCACTCTGGAACATTTTTCAAAGGTGCCTGAAATAATGTTGCATTACAGATGTGTGTAGAGCATCTGTCTTGGCAGTTCACAGGTAGTGGAGTACATACAAAGCTTCAAACATACGGAGCCAGAAGCTGGTCTATGGAAGATTCTTCTGAATCTTAGAGCTTTTATACAAAGACATTGGATTGAGGTTTCCCCAAATTTGACAACATATTAAATGTTTACATGGGATTTCTAAACAATAGTCCATAAACAGCACAAACTTTGATCAACCTTGCTAGAGGGAAGAATGAATTGTCTCTCTTCTCCCTGTAGACAATATTACAAATTGTTAAATGAAGAGTCAGTCAAGACTATGCAGCTAAAATAAGTAGGGAAATAAGTACTATGGAGATGTACCAGGCAGTAAATTAATAAAAATATTATTTTCTTTTTCTCTGTTTTGTGATATCTGAGGTATTTGTCATGCTTTGTTATTCTTACTATAAATCAATGTTTTCTCTTATATCTAACTTTGTATTCATAATTTTGAATTAGTTTTTCTTATAAACGGTCCCTAAATTGTATACACTTTAGGCTTCATCAAACCTGAAGTTGCTCCTGGCCTTAGATATTTAGTTCAACAATGTTATTATATAGATGAGAAAAAAAAAAAAAGAACAGGCCTAGAGATAGTATTTTTTTTCTTGTAATCACCTGTTAAAGACAGGATTGTAATAACAATCTATGCCCCTGGGAACTGAGTCAAATCTTTCCCCATTGATCTATGGATAGAATAATTTTCTCTCTGTATAATTCTCCATTTAGAATTCTGGCTGAGAAAACTGTTATAGAGCTGAACTCTAGGACTCAATGTCTGCTATAGATTGAGAGATTGCACAGAAAGAAACTGTAAGTAGTTGTGCATGGATTTCTTTGAAAAAAAGGGATTTTTCTAAGTGGCTAAAAATGAGAAGGGAACCACTTTAGGTTCTTCCAATTCTTACTTGCTAGGAAGTCCCAGAAATCTTGGCAGTGGCCTTCTGAAATTTAGAGATGCAAATTCAAATGACTTTCAACAGTATGGTTGAAGAGAGCAGGAAAGAACCAGATAATGTGAAATTCATTTGTTACTGATTAAAAATGACACGATCTGTGTTCATATTCCCTAAGACTGAATAATCCATAAGGGAAGTCAGAGGATGTTTCAGAGCATGGAGAGTGGGAGGGAATTTCCTTAACTCAGGTCTGTTATTGTAATCTCACCACAAATGTGGTCTCGAAATCCATTTTAATTATATTCTCTAATTGTCTCTGCACAACTGAAATGAATGGACTTTGGGGGACCTCCAATGTGCTAACATTGTACAGAAGGCAAATACAATATTGATTTTCATCTTCCAGTAAGACAGAAACTTTGAATTTGAAAACCAGATGAATCAGACTTTCTTCCACTAATGAAGACTAACTGGACTGTAGTAGAATTTAAACTCCTAAGCAGTAGTGATTTACTGAGAAGGCTTACAGTAGCTGTCCTAAGGATGTTAGACTGCCATTAAAGACATGCTTTCCAGGCTAAGCAAAGACTTTATAGCAAGGGTACTGTGTGGCCTTCTCAAATTTCAAAGGCCATTTGAAAGCACATTTAACTGGGAGGTCAGACACCACCCCTGCTGGAGGCAGGGCTGTCTAAGCGCTGTCTGAACTGGGGAAAGAAATAGGTATTCACCCTCTTTCTGTTTCTTTTAGAGGCGACAGGTCCCTCTGAGTGTCTCCACATCTTACGTCTTCTCCAGGAACTAAGCTGTTTCCTCTCCCATCCACAGCTTGAGGCCACCTTTGTTTGACTCCTAGAATCCTCTCTCCTTGGTGGGGAAATTAGAACAGTGAGAAAGGAAAATAAGGCACATTCTAGCAGAGGTGGTTAAAAAATTACATTGATATAGAGTGGAAGCTACAGACTGGCTGGCTGTGGGCAAATACGATCTTTCTTTAGAAAAATCTGAATGAATATTTAAAAATCCTGGACTTGACATAAGAAAACATGGATTTTCAGTTTCCCCAGAAATATTCTGCAACACTGGGTCTCGTTCTTGCAGGGCTCCCATGAGCTGTGGCTGGACCCCCGGCAGTGGCCTGGGCACACCCTCTCTCTTAGTCCTCTGGTTCCTCAGGGCCATGGTGGCTAAATTAGGTCAGATTTGCAAGAGCACTTTCCTGGAGAAGGGAAGAGAGCACAGGAGAGTGTCAGATCACAGCACGGATTTGATCCTTTGAAGGAAAGAGAGAAGCAAGTAAGCTGGTTGGGAGGAAGAGTCCAAGCCAGCAGTGCAGTTCTAGGCAGATGGGAAGTCTTAGCAACTGGGCTGCCACAGAGTCCCCTGACTCCCAGCAAAGGGCCTTCCCCCTGGGCCCCTCCAGCCAGCCCAGGCTGGGAGCAGCAGTTCACTAGTCCCCTCAGTGAGGGATCTGAGCAGGGCGTTCACATTTATAACTGTGTGTGTCCACTGGCTGTAGTCTTCCCTCTTGGTGTGTATAAAGAAAGTGTGCTTAGGTCTCTGGCAGTTGATTTTCCCATGCCCCACTGTTCTCTCCTTCACAGGCCATTGTTGGCATTGCACTGGTGTCTTGTGTTTCAAGCCTGAGAAGTTAAGGCCACAGGAAGCATATTCTTTAGTCTTTTAAATTATGAAGAACAGGAACAATAAAGCAACAGTGAAACAAACACTCAAAGAAAAATCCAGAGGTTGTATTGTAATGAAAGTAATAGTATTATAGTCATTATCAGGTTTACACTTGTATTCATTCATTCATTCATTCAAATACCGAATTTTTACTGTGTGTCAGGCACCAGAATATACATGAGGGCTCTCAAGTTACCCCTAGATGTACCCCTCATCTGTTGGTTTGCGGAAATACAAAAGTAATATCTTCACCAAAATAACAGAGTAGGCCATAGGATTTCTTTTACAAATATATCAATACCTAAGCAATTTGCTACCTAAACATTTTCTATTATGTGTGGCCATCTTGCAACTTTTTTCTTTTCTCTCAGCTGAGAAGCATTCTAGGCCAGCCTACCAGTGTGAGGCATTTTGATGTGGGCACTTCCTTGGCTGGTGATGACAGGCGATTTTATTTTCTTTCCTTGTTTCTTGGAACAGTTTCCCTCCTTATCACATGCTTGACCTGGCCTTACTCTCTTTATCCCTCAAGCACTGATTTTGTTTTTCAGCCCTTCCACATCTTTACACATTATTATCTGATAATCAGCAGCTGGTGGGAGCCAGGCTGTATGAAGGTTGCTTTAGGTGGTCCCAGTAGGGGCTAAGTAGAACATTCTGGAATTTACAGCTATGGCATCAGTTAATCCACATGGTGTCAGCTTTGTGAGAAACAAAGAAAAAGAAGTCATGACTTTGCTCCTGAATCCAGAGAAGAAAAGGAAAATTCACATCTTGCAGTCACCTTGAATGTTCTAATAGCGCTTCAAATTGTAAACACAGTTCAGTTTCTAAACATGAATTTCTAAGTCCAGAAAATAACCAAAATATAGAACTTCACTTAATGTTAGTTTTTTCCCTGCTTCCACCTGGAGCCCACATACGCCCAGCAGCTTGCATTGGGAGTGACTGTGGGGTCGCTGTCTTTTCTTACCTTCACCCCTAACTAGCTATTACGCTTGCCCATGTAAATAAGGAATCTAGGGAATGATTCAAGGAAACAAGTCTTGAATTGTGCTGTCAGATTATAACTTTGCCCCCTCTCTGGCCTTACACATGTGTGAAGTTCATTTTCTCACTCCTAATAATTGTTAATGAAATACAGTGAAGATTTCAGCAAAGAAGTGAGGATTTGAGCACAATGGATCTAAATTTTTTTCAACCTGTTGGTGCTTGTTTCTAGTGAAACACTTTTTTTGTCACGTTAATCGGCACAATACTGCTCAGATGATGGTCAGGTAGAGTAGAATCCTTTTCCTATTTTATGCAGACTGGAATTATTAATATTCATAAATATTTATGAAGGGTAGTTGGTGCTTTTTTCCCATTTACATTATATTTGGGTCTGTTTTTCATAGTACCCGTAAGGGATGAATATTTTCATGATGATTAATCTCTTTCATCTTTTAAAATTGAATGATAGTCGACGAATTGCTACTTGTTATTTCTGTATAATTACAAACATAGAAAGATTCTGCTTCACCCGAGAGAAAGCAAAAATTCTGTTTTACAGGCATATACACTTTCATATTTATATCCAGAATAGGCAAAAAAAAAAAGAAAAAAAAATGGGACAGCTGTTTCATTAACTTGCTTTCTCCTCAATCATTTATTGTATTAATCATGGCTCCTTCGATGTCTCATTTTATTTTCCAAAAGTCTATAACCTTCTTATTTGACTGTTCCTTTATATTACATTTTGATTTTGCCAGGAATTACAAATGAAGTTCACAAAAAACTTTATTGCCCCCAGAGAATTTTACTTTATTTGAGATTGAAACACCAATTCATATCCCCTCTGTCGGTATCTGAGAACTCATTGCTCCTTCTCCATTGCATTTAATTTTAGTATAAAGAATAATAGCTTGCATTATAACTTCTGAAGGCTTCTCCAACTTTTACTTAGTTCTAGACAGTTTCTCAGTTTAATTTGAGGGAGTTTAATCCTTACATTTTAGCACTGCAGAAATCAAGAACTTGTAAGCTGATTGACTTGGAAAGGATTGAGTTCAGAATACGTTAAGGCTATATATTGTCACCTCATCAGGAAGGCCAAATTTGAAGAAATTTAAACAAAAGAAGGCAACAAAAGGGAACATGGGCTGTGTTTTTAGGTCAGTAAATATAGTCAATTAAGTCAATACTTTGAGTTAAGCTGGATGATGGACTGCTTGACTAAAATAAATATGAAATTTTTGGCATCATAAGAACACAAAGTTTAACTTGGGGTATATGATGACAGTTCAAGGTGATTATACATTTATAGAATAACCAGAGCAGCAGGTGAATTTTTTTTTATTTACACATAGGGGGAGGAAGGAGAAGAGGTATTAATTCATTTGCAATTTGATACAATTCAACAAATTTTTTTGAATGCCTATTGTGTTCTGCAGCCTTTGCTAATCATTGGAATTGAATAACGTTTAAATCAAAGAATTAATGACTGAATTTTTAGTTTTAAACAAATTGATTTGTTTGAAGAGGGCAGGGGAATTCTGTTGCCTTGGACAAAGATGTCAAGTACAGAATCATACAATGACCTGCTTTACTTCCTCCGGACTCATGCGGTTGTCCTCACACGGTCCAGATTCACTGCACTAGAATCCATTATATCACATTTTCCTCCGTGTTTAGAGAAATGCTGGCCTGAGTGTGTTTTACAGGATAGCCCAGGTGAGGTGACATCATACCTTTATTTATTTTAAGGATAATTTATTTTAAGGTGACATCAGTAATTTACTTATCCATGATCTAACACTGGTGAAAACATTCTTAGGGAGGAGGCTGGACTTCACTCCTTTCCTGTTTTCCACACATTCAAGGCTATTTAATGGCCTACAGTCTAAATATGCCCATCGAAATTGAGTCTTTTCTCTCCTAAGGCATCATAGCAATCAGAACTTTCCTGAAAATACTTTTCATTCATCAGTTCCTATAGATTTCTCTGCCATGTGGAAAAAAATTTGTTGCTGCTGTGGGGGTCTAGGCAGAGAAATTTAAACTTTGAGGTTATGTATATTCTGTTCCGTATCATCTGTTCTACTTTACACAGAGCTATTTTCTTTTCTTTGATCTGTTCACACTCTTGGGGTACTCATTAGAGACAAAGATTTTACTGCTGCTCTAGATTTACAGAGATGATTCAGGCATGAGCCCTGCTCTGTAAGAGCTTATAATGTAATGTGTGTGGAGACCTGCAAAGAAATAAAACAGTACAAGCAAATAGAAGTAGATACTGTCAGAGATGGACACAGTGGTTTGAGAGTGATGAATCTCCCCAGAGGGATCAATAATGCTTCCTATCTATGTAGTATTTGAATTTCTTATGAAGGATGAAAGAGTTTTTTTTTCTTCTGTCCAGTTTTCTGTAATTGCCAGGGTGGGGGGCATTTCTGGTGGTGGGCTGAACAAGGGTGTTCCATTGTGAGATGACACCGAGGACACTTTCCAGAATCTCTTGGGTGGAAGGGCAGGAGACCTGAGGATTAAGTTGGGATGAGCTAGAAAAGTAGCTTAGGTCCACATTGTGATGAATTTTTCCTGCAGTCAGTGAGTACTTGAGTAGTGAAGAGACGGTATCTGTCCAGGCAGCAGCCTCAGGGGATTACATTGTTACAATCACAGGCAGGAAAACTGTGGCATTTGTCTTCAGAAGAAGTGCTGAGGGCTTTGATCAGCAGAGAATGAATGAAAGCAAGGAGATGTGTGAACCAATAGAATATGTGTTGAAAAGAAGTGTCTTCCAGAGATAATGAAGAAATTTGGACTATCCAATTCTGTGAGGAAGTTCCTGTCCACCTGTGAAAGTGGTGGTCCTGTTCCAGGGGACCTTGGTTTATACTGGGAATATGACTCATTCTCCCCACATAGCAAAACACAGCATTTTCCTGTTTCCATATACAATTGGGTATGTACTTGCAAACAGCAGAGTTATCTCTGGCTAGTTTAGTTAAAAAAATAATTTATTAATGGCCATTTAGCAGGTGCAGAGACATGACTTAAGCTATAAAATGGGGTACACTGTAGGATAATGAGGCAGGATCTTCTCATGGTCGTTGTTGTTCAGCCCTTGTCAGTCAGGGCAGAATGCAGTACATCCAACCAAATGGTATTTCTGAAGAATTAAATTGCTCCATTCTAGTTTGGTAGAGATCAGTTCTCTGAATTAAACTGCTGTAGATCATTACGTCATTCCAAATTCTAGTCTCATATTTGTATCAGATTGGAAGGATGTTTAAGTCACAAGTTTGCATTTGCATTGAAAGGATGTTTTCTGAAGTCTACATCAAGAAACAGGATTCACAACATAGGAAATGCAGGCTTATGCTAGGTTTTGAGAGGAACGAGGTGTGTGTATGTGTCTGTGTGTTAGCAGAGAGAAAGGATTCCATGACATTTTGAAGACATAGACTGACAGCTGGTCTCTGGGGCTACTTATGTTATTTGGTTGGGCATCAGTAGCCTTAATTTAATTTCCTCTGTCATCCATTTAACTTGATTCTGATATAACCTTAGAATACAGTATATTAGGGATTTCCAAAGGAAAATATTGAGACACATTTCTTCGTGTTAAATCCGAGTTTCTGCCTACATGTGCTATAAATAAAAACAGGCAATGTAGTTCAACCCACAGCACAATGCTTTTACAGCCTCTAGATTTTTGACATGGCAGGTAGGAAGGAGGTGAAACGTGGGGTCAGTGTTTGGGACCCACATGTTGGGTTGTCCATTTCCAGCTTGGTGAGTGCAGGCTCTGCCAACTGGACTAGAATGCAAGGCACTGTCGAATTTTGAGTTTTGGTCTGGGGAATTGCTTTGCTTTTTGGGTCTTCTGGCTGTGAGCAAATGCCCTGGAGCTTTGTATGGAACCCATTAATTTTTCTTGGTTTATTATCTCATTTATATGGATCAAAAGTCAAATTTATACAGTTTAAAAAGTCAAAATTGATCCTGAGAAAAGAGTACTCACTGATTTGAAAATCAGCATCCCCTCTCTGCTGTCTTCCCATTTTTTCCTCTCCAAAGCCAACATCTTTCAAATATTTTTACTGAGCCTTTAGTATTTTCTTGTGTATCTCTAAGTAATTTGCTTGTATTACTTCTTAATGTTTTAGTTTTAGGAACTATCAACTGGTTTCCTGTCATGGAAAATGAGGATTTCGCTCTTCCCTGTGCATTCTTTATACATTTACTGTCTCTGCCTTCCTATCTAACCGCCTCTTAGTATGATTGTTTTATTTTAGTTATTTCAGTAGCTAATATTTACATTTTATAGCATGAAAATAATATTCAGAATGACTTGGATTTGATATTCTGTGTGTTTCATAATATGTACATATGTTAGGGGCCACCTGAAGTGAGACATCAAGGCATAAATTCCTACATTATCATCTATGGTATTTTTTTTTCCTCTGAATACCTTTTTGTTTTTCCTGAAGTTTTTAGTTCTTTAGTTTTCTATGTACTCAGCACAATGAACCCCAAATTGAGACACTGGCTGTTCTACCAATTTCCACTCCTGATAGAATTTCTCCCAGAGCATATTTTCTGCCCTCATCTGGACTGGTAGGCCCCTCAGCATAACTTTTGCACTGTCTCTTGGAGGACTCCCTTATCTCTCTCCTGTGTGGGCTCTACTTTTACCTGCAGTGGTCATCTTGACCGACACTTAGCCCTAAGCCGATCAGGCCCCGGATATGTCTCAGACACAATTTTCAGGCTAACAAGATTAGAAACACCTGTTTGCTTGTTGGGTCACTCTCTGGATCTCCCTAAGACTTGTTCGATGGGGTCCACTTACTTCTCTTTTGTGAATGATACCTCTGCTCACAAATGTACCTGCTGTTCCCCAGATGTTCTTTAGCACTTCTTGAGAACACCCCTCCACAGTTTGGCTGGTCCTCAGCCGTGGACAATTAGGAACAAGATCTGACTGTCTGCTCCTCATACTGACTTTTTACCAGCTGTCTTTATTATGCCTCCCTCTTTATTCCCACTTTCAGAACAGTTAGCAGTTCCTAGCCTTTAGGGAACTTGGGGCAAATCAAGCTGGACTACAGCTTTTCTAAGATCTGTATTAAGATTTAGTTTTCTTGGATTCACTAAGGCATTTCATATTAATCTACTTGCCATCTTCAAATATCCTCTCATTTTCTCCTCTCCTATTTCTCCTCATTTTTGTGAATTTGTGTTAAGTAAAACTTAAATCATTTTAATAAGGTTTTAGAAGACAGCAAAAGTAGGTAAATCTATTCAGTTTTCCAAAAGCCCACAGTATGTACATATTTTAAATGTACTCTTTCTCAATCAATACAATTAAAAGAAAACATTTAAATCCTGTCTGCCTTCTCTCTCTTTAGATACCAAACATTAAACCTGAACTACTGCGTAACCAACAAGGAAATCCTTTTTAAAGATACTTGTTATACTTGAAACACTTATTGTCCCAATATAAGATATTAATCATTTCAAGCTACATGTTTTTAATTACCAGGATTATTAAATGACCTTCCAGAATAATTGCTTGGGGATGCATTACAAAATGTCCTGCCAGGGGCATGCTGGCCCTTTAAAAAGGGCGTTGCCCATGTCTCTTGGTGAAAAGGAAAATCACGTGTTATGTATTACAAGGTTCCGATGTTGTGAGATGGATTCTTCTGTGAGGGGTGACTGCTGAGTCGCTGGAGATGCTCACGGAGAGGCTGAGTAACTATCGACTAGGGATTTCCGTGTGTTTATATGAAGTTAGAATTACTGACATCTCAAAATCCCTTCCAGTCTCTATGCATCTATGAGTTTTGGTGAGAATTCCCCTCAAATTTGCATCCTTGAATATTAGCTCTGTTACGGTATGATAACCTTATGCTATGCCTGTAAGAACCAACTTGTTTTAAATCCTGGGTTCCATGTGGGATGGTTCTGTGTGATTTTATGCACCATCTGTTGCTCATAAGATAGGGTCCAGAAATTTTTAAAGGAAGAAGAAGGGGGAAGGGAGAGAAGAGTTCAGGAGAATTCCAGAAAAGCAGCAGCAGTCACAGTAGTTGTGAGCTGTTGTGCATTATTACAACTTAGCCTGGGGTAGGGTCACTCCAGGAGAGAAGGCCGTGAAGTGCAGGGTCAGCTTGGAGAGTCCAGTCAGCATTTTCTTTCTGGATTCTTCTTTTCCCATCTAAAACGTTTTAATCCACGTTGAGGTAGAATAGCAGTCAAACATTACACTGCGCCTAGGTTTTAGAACCTTTTCACCCAGCCCTCTTTTTTTTTTTATAGATGAAGCAATTGAACCTCAGAGAGTTTAAGTGAACTTGGCCAGGTAAACCAGGGCTCAGAAGTTGAGTACAAAAGGTTGTTTGTTCCCATACAATGAGATTTTCCCACAGTGTTTTGCCTGAAAGACAGCTTTGCTGAGGAAAAAATTCAAGAACTCTCCAGGTCCCCAAAAGGCCGTTTGGACCACTGGCTTGTTGATGATAGTGGTATCGATGGGAATAAAGAGGAGAATTAGTTCTGTGTTCTGTTGGACATGATTTTTTTAAGCACCAGCTGGCAGTTGGTAGCCAGCGCTGTCTCTTCCTCTTCCGGGAGCACTGGAACAGTTTATAAATCATGCCCTGTTTTTCTTGGAGACGTTAAGAGTTGGGACTCACAGGTCAGCAAGCTGGCGACAGCATTCTAATCTGGGGTGAGATTCTGTGACACAGAGAGGACATCTTTTTCGCTGTGAGAATAAACCAGTATGTGCCAAACACACATTTTAGATAACATCTTCCTGGTGTTATGGAGAACAAGTCATAGTGTGTTGACATATTCACATAGGATTAGGAAAAGAGGTGAGAAGGGCTGAGAAAAAGGCAATTTGGGCCTTTAAGGATTTTGATAACGATGCCTATATAGAAAAATTTCTGGTTAATATAATATACCTGGGAATGCTGTCATCACACAATATATCCAGAAATTTTATAGGGTGTGTTAATGAATAAAAGAACCTTCTTCTGCCTTCCTACTATTGACGAAGGACATCATTTGTCTCCCATTTCAACCTTGGGAGTTGGACTCTTCTCTCATCTACACTGGTTGTTTATTTTTCTTTTTCAATCTTTTTCTTTTTTTCTTTCCTGAAAAAAGGTGCCACACTAGTTCCCTACCTTTTAACCCTGTTGTTTCTATTCTTGTCTTGAGTTCTCATTGACTTAAGCCTAGACTGTTTAATGGTATCCTACCTGCAACCTGTGTTCAGGCTTCCCTACTTCATCCATTTCCTTCTCTGCCTCAGGTCAGTACGATTGTACGTGAGGTAGTGCTGTAGATTGTGGAGGCCAAGAGCACCACTTGTGTTTAATCTCAGCTGTGCCTCAGTTTAGCTATGTGCCTCTGGAAAATTGTTGAATCTCTCTGCACCTCTGTTTCATGATCTCTAAAATGGGGGTAATATTAGCGACTAGGATACACACACACACACACTTAGGAAAATTAACATGAATTTATTCATGGAAAACACTAAAAAGAAAATACTCGGAACTTAAAAGTGCTTACTATATGTTAGCTATTATTGCACTTCAGTATCTGTCTAACCATGTGTTTTTTAAAAAGCATTTTTAAGTTTGCATTTATTCAACATCAGCTATGAGATGGGAACTCTGTTAAGCATATTTATGTCTTGTTTCATTTGTATATTGCTCTTATAAGATGGTTATGATCATCCTCAAGCTGCAAGTTAGGAATTGAAGCCTCAGGAATTTAAATTACAAGCTCAAATTCCCCAAATGAACAAGGGATGCATTTGAGACTGAAATACAGAGACTGCACCTATCCAACTGTCTGTTCTACCTCCACATGTCAACTCTGGGCAGTGATTTATTTAGCCTACCCATTTGTAAAGCAAGCATACTCACTTACAATTAAATAATGTACATGGAAATTAAATAATGTGGTTAAGTGTTTATTCGAAAGCCTGTCATTATAGTCCCTCAATAACTATTAATATAATTCTACACTGTATTATTAGTAGTATCTCAATGTTTTTAGTAATAGAAGTCATCTATCTTTAACATTAAACATTATATTACTTTTTTCCTATTTTTAATTGAATCATATTGTTCCTTTAGCTTAACTTTAAAATTATTTCACCAAGTTACTTACTCCCTCTCAAAAATCTCTATTGGTAGTTTGTTCAGAATTGTGCCAAGGCAACAAACTAGTTTTAGAAGAGGTGACATCTTAGCAGGGAAAATGATTTCCCTTTCATATAACTTTTCAAAGCGAATGCCACATGAATTATTAACGTTCTATTTAAGATTTTTGTTTTGTTCTTTTAATACCTAGTATGTTCATAGGGGCATTACTGTATAATAAATATTCTAAGATATGTTGAAATGGGGTTTCAGCTGGGTGAAATAAGTGAAGGGGATAAAGAGGTACATAATACAGATTGTAAAGTAAATTAGTCTTAGGAATGGAACTACAACATAGAGTATATAACCAATGATGTTGTAATATCTTGGTATGGTAATGGGGAACTACACTTACTGTGGTGAGCATCTAGTAGTGTATACAATTATTGAGTCACTATGTTGTACATCTGAAACCAATATAACATTATATATCAACTCTATTCCAATAAAAAAAAAAAGAAATGGAAAATTGTTTGGTTTCTAAAAACTATCTGAAAAGAATATTTTTATGGAAATGAGTATTTTTGTTTTATAGTCTCTGTGATTATAAAATTCAAGGAACATGAAATGTCTTGAAATAATAAGAAATAAGTAGTGTTTCTAATTCTTTTGTTCTTCTATAGCCTCAGTAAAAGTTCAGAGATGTCTTTATTATAGGCTCTGCATATTTTCTTAACATTTCATAAGTATTTTATGTTTTGATTCACATTATAAATGCCATCTTTTTTTTTTTTTTAGATACTGCCATCTTTACTCTGTAAAGAAAGATACTTGAAAAGTCTACCACTTCTCTGACTCTGGAACTGTGCAGGTAAGCAGCTATATGATTTGCGATTTCACTATACTGAGCAGAATGCTTCATTTGTTTTTAATAGCATGTGGTATGTACCCAGATTTTTCATACACTTATTGGGCACCCATGGAGCAGGTCATATGCTGGCCTCTCTGTTTGGCTGATGAAGGCATACACGTGTGATATTGACATTGAAAGGCAAATTTTTACGAACTTGGGCTTTGGCTATAATAAAGCTAAGATACTTGATTTCTTTGATTAAAATATAAGGAAGGCTCTGTGGAGCTGCTGGGTTTTGAAGTTGGTCATAAGAAACTGGTAGATTTCAATGATGATGAAGTGTGTTGAGAAAAGGCAGAGAAAGGAAGAGGAGGCAGAGGGGAGAAAGTGGGGAAGGAAATGAGAGACAATAATGGAGCATATGATTGTGAGTAATTAAGGAGACATAGGCTAGAAACATAAATATTTTTATGTGGTCTAATGTATACCTTATGGCTAAGAAAAAAAATAGGATTCTTGTGTCAACCTAGCGCCAGTGATAGAGAGTATGTTCAGTACTGTGTTTTGGAGGATTTTGAGACTAAATCTGGGCTCCAGGGCAACGAATGCTGTGATGTCAAAGTTGGGTTGTAGCGGGATGCGTGTTGACTTTGCCACATGTTACTCTCCATAACTTCTAGGAATGGTTTGGCAGTTGTAAGCAAATTCCCTGCAGATAAAGCAAATCATGGGCATCCAGAGGAAGTAAAAGGTGTTTCATAAAGAGGAAAGCTAAGTTGGCCACATGACAGAGAAAAATTTTCCCTATGTTACTATTTTGTCTACATAAATAAATTTTAATACTGGTGGTATTTGTTGATAGTCTAATCAGTATGGCCTCTAAGATCCTGTTCTTCTCAAGAGGTTATACCCTCTCGTGGGAAGAGTGCTTTATCCTCCCCCTCCATCTCTCAGGCCTGTTTTGCAGAGAGCACTGCCAGGAGTGGCATGTGTGGGGCGTGCCACAGGGTGAGGTGTGGGCAGCGGGTGGCGTGGAAGGGGAGAGTTAGGGCCGTTTAAATTCACTTGCTTTTCAGGGCTTGCCCTAGTTGTAGATCTGTGAAATAGGAGTTTTCTCCTTCAGAATAAATGAACCTAACTTGGTGGTGTTTTCCTTTGTTAAAATCTGAAAGTTAGACTCCTATATTTTCTTTTAAGTTAAAATTTACTGATTGAGAAGAACATCTTACATCTATGAGATTGCCTAGGAATTGATCCCATAACTTAAGGTCTGAATGTTTGATAAGAATGTATATAGAAATGAGACCATTTTCAAATTCATATTTTCAGGAAAATTATTTCCCTTTCACATAATTTTTTACAGCAATTGCCACATGAATTCTTAATGTTATATTTAACATTTTTGTTCTTTTAACATATAGTTTCTTCATAGTGAAGTTAGTACATAGAAGATATTCTAAGATATGTTGAAATAGGGAGTGGAAGACTGGGTAAAATAAATGAAGGGGATAAAGCGGTACAACGGTGAATTGTAAAGTAAATTAGTCGTAGGAATGGAAGTACAACCTAGAGAATATAGCCAATAATATTGTAATACCTTGGGATGTAACGGGATAATTATACTTACTGTGGCAAGCACCTAGTAGTGTATATAATTATTGAGTCACTATGTTGTACATCTGAAACCAATATAACATTGCGTATCAACTCTATTCCAATAAAGGCGAAAGAAAAAAAGAAAAAAAAATGGAAAATTATGATTGTTTTTTTTTTAAAAAACTGTATCTGATAAGAACATTTTTAAGGAAATATTTTTCAGTTTTTTTTACATTATATGTCAGTCTCTGTCACTATATAATTCAAGAGATGAGTACATAGTTGGCTCCCAGTAAATGTTTTTTATCAGTGGATAAAGAATGAATTGGCTTTGTCACTAGCTTTAGCCACCCAAATGTTGGAACTTTTCTAGTGTTTCCATCACAGCTGAGTTTTTTCTTTCTTTCCTTTCTTGATCCCCATGCTGGAGAATATGAGCTCACAGTTGGAGTGAGAAAATATGGCTGACACATTGCTGTGGAGCTGAGAAGTTCTTTAAGACTTTATGCTTGCTTGGGGTGGCCCCAGGTGACAACTAATGGGACATGCTTAGCTTGAATATTAAGGCTACATGGGAAACTTGTAGAATACATACTCTTATTACAGTCAAGGCTTGGAGAGAGACTCAGGGAGGGTGATTACTTGTTCTGTATTGGCAGCTCCAGTGAGGCAAATGGGCATTTTGAGGCTCAGCTTGCCTGGCACAAGTGTGAGAATCAACATGTGGTTTAAAAACTAAATATAATATTTGTATCATGTATCCTAATGTAATTGAAAGTTTGATGTCTAAAAAGTTTATCCAGGACAGAGAGTAGGCTAAAATGGTGGCACAATCTTGATTTTTCTGTATAATCTCGGTGACAATATAATTTATCACACAAAACAGGATACTTCTGAGATTCAAAGATTACTTTTAATAATTATGCCTGGAAAACAGGTGTAAGCCTAGACTTTCCCAGACAAAGGAGAACATATGGTCACCCTGTATATTACAGATTGTTCTCAGACTGTTGGGAAAAGAAAGATGAGATTTGGCTACTTCTTCCACATCTCCATGGAATACAAAGGGTTACTTGTGGTTAAGACCCTGGACATTTTTCAGTAATAATTTTTAAAAATGTATAACAGTGGTACCCTAATATTTTGAGGTCAGGATCACTTTATTAAAAAAAAAATTTTTATTAAGGTATTATTGATATACACTCTTATGAAGGTTTCTCATGAAATAACAATGTGGTTACTACATTTACCCATATTATCAAGTCCCCACCCATACCCCCATGCAGTCTCTGTCCATCAGTGTAGTAAGATGCCACAGATTCACTCTTTGCCTTCTCTGTGCTACACTGTTTTCCCCGTGATCCCCCACACCATGTGTACTAAACATAATACCCCTCAATCCCCATCTCCCTCCCTCCTGACCTGCCCTCTCACAGCCCTCCCCTTTGGTAACCGCTAGTCCGTTCTTGGAGTCTGTGAGTCTGCTGCTGTTTTGTTCCTTCCATTTTGCTCCATTGTTAAACTCCATCCACAAATGAGGGAAATCATTTGCCACTTGTCTTTCTCCACCTGGCTTATTCCACTGAACATAATATTCTCCAGCTCCATCCATGTTGTTGCAAATGGTAAGATTTGTTTCTTTTTTATGGCTGAATAGTATTCCATTGTGTATATGTTCCACCTCTTCTTTATCCATTCATCTACTGATGGACACTTAAGTTGCTTCCATATCTTGGCTGTTGTAAATAGTGCTGCAATGAACATAGGAGTGCATATGTCTTTTTGAGTCCGAGAACTTCTATTCTTTGGGTAAATTCCAAGGAGTTGGATTCATGGGTCAAATGGTATTTCTATTTTTAATTTTTTGAGCAACCTCCATATTTCTTTCCACAATGGTTGAACTAGCTTACATTCCCACCAGCAGTGTAGGAGGGTTCCCCTTTCTCTGCACCCTCACCAGCATTTGTTTTTCTTAGTCTTTTCAAAGTTGGCCATCCTTACTGGTGTGAGGTGATATCTCATTGAGGTTTTAATTTACATTTCCCTGATGATTAGCAATGTGGAACATCTTTTCATGTGTCTGTTGGCCATCTGAATTTCCTCTTTGGAGGACTGTCTGTTCATATCCTCCGCCCATTTTTTAAATAGGGTTATTTGCTGTTTGGGTGTTGAGGTGCGTGACCTCTTTATATATTTTAGATGTTAACCCCTTGTCGGATATGTCATTCTCAAATATATTCTCCCATACTATAGGATGCCTTTTTGTACAGCTGATGATATGCTTTGCTGTACAGAAGCTTTTTAGTTTGATGTAGTCCCATTCATTCCTATATTCTTTTGTTTCCCTTGCCCAAGGAGATATATTCAGGAATAAGTTGCTGATGTTTATATTCAGGAGATTTTTGCCTATGTGGTCTTCTAAGAGTTTCATAGTTTCATTGCTTACATTCAGGTCTTGATCCATTTTGAGTTTACTTTTGTGTATGGGGTTAAACAATAACCCAGTTTTATTCTCTTACATGTAGCTATCCAGTTTTGCCAACACCAGCTGTTGAAGAGGCTCTCATATCCCCATTGTATGTCCATGGCTCCTTTATTGTATGTTAATTGACCATATATAGTTGGGTTTATATCTGGGGTCTCTAGTCTGTTCCATTGGTCTTTGGTTCTGTTCTTGTGCTAGTACCAAATTGTCTTGATTACTGTGGCATTGTAGTAGAGCTTGAAGTTGGGGAGCGTAATCCCCCCTGCTTTATTCCTCCTTCTCAGGATTGCTTTGGCTATTTGGGGTCTTTTGTGGTTCCATATGAACTTTAGAGTAATTTTCTTTAGTTCATTGAAGAATTCTGTAGGTATTTTGATAGGGATTGCATTGAATCTGCAGATTGCTTTAGGCAGGATTGCCATTTTGAAAATACTAATTCTGCCTATTCATAAGCACAGGATGTGTTTCCATTTATTGGTATCTTCTTTAATGTCTCTCATGAGAGTCTTGTAGTTTTCAGAGTATAGGTCTTTCACTTCCTTGGTTAGGTTTATTCCTAGGTATTTTATTCTTTTTGACACAATTGTGAAAGGAATTGGTTTCCTTATTTCTCTTTCTGCTAGTTCATCATTAGTGTATAGGAATGCAATAGATTTAAGTGTATTAATTTTGTATCCCACAACTTTGCTGAATTCAGATATTAGATCCAGTAGTTTTGGAGTGGATTCTATAGGGTTTTTTATGTACAATATCATGTCATCTGCAAACAGGGAAAGCTTAACTTCTTCCTTGCCAATCTGGATGCCTTTTATTTCTTTGTGTTTTCTGATTACCATGGCTAGGACCTCCAGAACTATCTTGAGTAAAAGTGGGGAGAGTGGGCATCCCTGTCTTGTTCCTGATCTTAAAGGAAACACTTTCAGCTTCTCACTATTAAGTATAATGTTGGCTGTGGGTTTGTCATATATGGCCTTTATTATGGTGAGGTACTTGCTCTCTATACCCATTTTGTTGAGAGTTTTTATCATGAATGGATGTGGAATTTTGTCAAATGCTTTTTCAGCATCTATGGACATGATTATATGGTTTTTGTCCTTCTTTTTGTTGATGTCGTAGATGTTGTTGATGGAGTTTTGATTGTTGTACCATCCTTGCATCCCTGGAATAAATCGTACTTGATCATGACGGATGATCTTTTTGATGTATTTTTTAATTTGGTTTGCTAGTATTTTGTTGAGTATTTTTGCATCTATGTTCATCAGGGATATTGGTCTGTAATTTTCTTTTCTTTTTTGGTGTCTTTTCCTGGTTTGGGTATTAGAGTGATGTTGGCCTCATAGAATGAGTTTGCAAGTATTCCCTCTTCTACTTTTTGGAAAACTTTAAGGAGGATGGGTATTAGGTCTTCACTAAATGTTTGATAAAATTCAGCAGTGAAGCCATCTGGTCCAGGAGTTTTGTTTTTAGGTAGTTTTTTTGATTACCAATTCAATTACATTGCTGGTAATTGGTGTGCTCACATTTTATGTTTCTTTCTGGGTCAGCCTTGGGAGGTTGTAACTCACTTAGTATGCTATTACAAACACAATCTGAAGGTTCTTTTTTTCTCCTCCTTTTTCTTCCTCCTCCATTGTTTATATATTAGGTATCATATTCTGTACTCTTTGTCTATCCTTTGATTGACTTGGTTGGTATTTGTTTTAATTTTGCATTTGCATAGTAATTAACTGTTCTTCTTTCTTTACTGTGGTTTTATTACCTCTTGTGACAGCTATTAAATCTTAGGTACAGTTCCATCTATAGCAGTCACCTCAAAACACACTGTAGAGATGGTTTGTGGGAAGTAAATTCTCTCAGCTTTTGCTTTTCTGGAAATTGTTTAATCCCTCCTTCAAGTTTAAATGATAATTTTGTCAGGTAAAGTATTCTTAGTTCCAGGCCCTTCTACTTCATTGCATTAAATACATCATGCCACTCCATTCTGGTTTGTAAGGTTTCTGCTGAGAAGTCTGATGATAGCCTGCTGGGCTTTCCTTTGTATGTGATCTTATTTCTCTGGCTGCTTTTTTGGTGGTCTTTCTTTATCCTTCTAGGATTACCTAGAAGAAATGGATATATTTCTAGAAACACAAAACCTACCAATATTAACTCAATGGAGGAATAGAAGATGTGAACAGGCCTGTAACTCATAAGGAGATCCCTATTTGAAAGCTGCAGGAAGGACAAGATGGATACTTTCTTATAGTGTACTTCCAAGTTGTGATCTATCAAATTTATGTGATGTTGTATTTCTATTAGCTCCAGTTTCCCAAAAATCTACCTTAGAATACCTATCCTTCCTTCTAACATTGATACCACCTAAAGTACTTCCTAAAATGATTGGGACAATCATAATTATTTCTCTCCCACTTCTCTATCACCAAGCATCAAAAAAAAAAAATGTACTAACATGTCCCTCATTATGAATTTGTATTAGCTTTGAGTTACTTTATATAATTTAATTACATTTCACATAATTACTTCAGCATTATATTGCAATATATACCATACACTGTTAATCTTTACATGTAATTTGTAGCTGTGAGTATGACGTTCTTGGGAAATTATACAAAAAGTATGTTTCCATTATAAATAATAGCAATTTTGAAAATATAAATAAACAATGGGCTTATTTTAGAATGTTAGAATTTCAAAATGAATTTGACATGGGTCTCTTAGGAGCTGATGTGTATTGCTTCAATTTTAAATATTAAAGATTAGATAGTCAACAGTTCAGCACATTAATTTTTTAGAGTCTAAGAGCAAAAATTTTTCTCTTGAAAACTTCCTTTAAGATGAAAAGGTTTATAGTTACCAAGTAATGTAGTTGCAGAATGGGTAAATATATACTGCTTTTAATTGTAAGGAATTGTTTAGAATTCTTTTTATCGCCATTATTTTACAGATTACAACTATGTATTATCTTCAGTTTTATATATGAAAATAAACATATTTGAGGTCCCAGTTTACCAGTTCATTTAGACACTTAAAATCATTTCAATGTTCCAACTTAAATGGTTTCTATTATTTCATTTTCCAAATATATCATTTTGAACAATTATATCTAGGTGAATTACATACTAAAGTTGTCATCTTATGATAACCAGTCTACTAGATTTGCTTATTTCTGATATCACAATTCAGTGCCATCAATCAAATTTGTATTATTTCTTTGTAAAATTTTGAAATTTACTCTATAGTAGCTTGAAATTTACAATACTATAACATGAGAATCTAAACTGTAAAATATTTACATATTAAAAGAAATTTAGAAATTATAGGTTTAAGCCTCTTAACCCACTGAAATAACTTACTCTGAATTATACATAAATATGATGTATGTAATATATATTATATATAATCACTTATCCTGAATACCTATACATTTGATATTTTTATAGTACTAATCATAGTAATTATGGAAATGATCATGATGTTAGAGATATTTCAATCTTACATTGTATTCTATGTCATTCAAAATATTAGAGATGTTTCACTATCTAACACTTTTAATAAATAAGTTAAATGACACTTTCTATGGTAAAAGACACATGAGATCTATCATCTTAAACTGTTGTATTGTTACATATAAGCACATGTTCTGCAGTGTATCTCTAGAACTTCCTCATCTTGCATAACCAAAATTGCACTACTATTTCCCATGTTCCACTCCCTCTAGCCCCTGGAAAGCACTATTCTAGCTTCTGCCTCTACGACCTTGACTACTTTAGATAAATGGAACCATGTAATATCTGTCCTGTGATTGGCTTATTTTACTTGGTATAATGACCTAGAAGTATGCCCATGTTGTTGGAAATGACAGGATTTCCTTCTTTTTCTAAGGCTGAATGATATTCCACTGTATTTATATAACATATGATCTTTATCCATTCATCCCTTCATGGACATCTAGGTTGCTTCTACAACGTGGCTACTGTCAGTAATGCTGTATGAACATGAGAGAGCAAATATCTCTTTGAAATCCCGATTTAAATTTTTTGAGATAAATATCCAGAGGTGAGACTGTAGGATAACATTGTAGGTCTAATTTTTAAATTTTTTGAGTAAACTCCATACTATTTTCCTTACAGTTTGCATCTTTTACATTCTCACCAACAATATACAAGATTTCCAGTTTCTCTACATTCTGGCTAACACTTGGTACCTTTCATTTTTTATAATAACCATCCTAATACATGTATGGCTGTATCTCATTGCGGCTTTAATTTGCATTTCCCTGATGATTAGTGATGTTGAACATCTTTTCATATACCTGTTGGACATTCGTATGTCTTCTTGGAGAAATGTCTGTGCAAATCCTTAGCCAATTTGAAAAATAATATTTGTTTTTGTTTGTTTTGCTTTTTGCTATTGAACTGTAGGAGTACCTTTTATATTTTGAACAATGATACCTTATCAGGTAATTGGTTTACAAACACTTTGTCCCATTACTCAGGTTGTCTTTTTACTAAGTTGTTTAAATTTAGTAACATGTCCCTGTATGTAAAATGCTGTGTCTATTTTTCAAAGTCATTGCATTATTTTAATATACAGATTCAGTTCACTGTTTTTCCTGAATAGTAAGTTAACCATATTTCTCTTCTATTATTTTAGTTATCTTCATATGCAACTATGGTTGTTGCATCTCCTTTGTCAGTAGTTCCCTAAAATCTGTTAATATATTAATTATGGTGTTTGAAAGCAAGACAAGCAAAGAACAATGACATGACTTTTTTCAAAGAGGAAAACTTCAAAATGGAGAGACAAAAGATTTTTCAGGAGGTGTATTACATAAATATTTCAAAAGGCAAAGTATGATTTTGATGCAATCTAATACAAATGCCAAATGGATATTTTGTTATTATTTTGAAAAAGGATAAAAAATGTTTCTAATACTAATCTGGAAGAAAATAAAGGAATATTTGTTTGAAAAATAAACGGTAACAGAAATAAGAAAGAACAAGAAACGAGTTACATTTAAACCAAAATAATAAAGTTACATCTGTAACATTAATCAACATAAAGCATTTGACTTTAAAAAGAAAGTTACAATCTTAAATTAGAATAACTCTCATAGACAGTGGTATATGTAAAATCTAAGTATTACATAAAGAAAGTGATTGTGCAGAATTGTTTTAAATATCTCACTGGTCCAATCTTTATTTATTTATATTTAATATTTTTATTTTTAATATTTCAGTTTTTTTCTATATTCACACTGATGTTCCCAGTAAGATAAAATATCAACCTCATGTTATCATCTAATTAGTTTCAGGAAGGGAAAAAAGCTCAATTTCAATTATGTTTAAAAAGTAAGCAATTGTCTTTGATAGACACCCTCCAATGTTCAGCTTTACACATCTTCATTAATCCAAATAAAAATTAAAGATCAACACCATGTTAAAAATTCCATTAATGTAAAGTAGACATGTACTTGAGAAATTCAATTTGGGGAATGACTCTGGGGAGGAGGACAGGAGAAATTAAGTAAGGAGTTGCTCCAAGTATCTTTATCTATAATATTCCATTTTATATGCACACACACACACACAAACACACACATCTCCATATCCTGAATATGTTATAAAGTAATATTATTCCTTTGTTATTGGTTGTTACACTGATATTTTTGTACTATTATTTGCCATTTTTATTTGCAATTTAGGTTAATGTTCTTCAAAATTGTGGCAGGCTGAATAATTGGCCCCCGAAATGTGTCTATGTCCAAAACTCCAAACTTGTATATCTTACCTTACAGGGCAAAAGGAACTTTGCAGATGTAATTAAGTTAAAGAACTTGAGATGGGGCAATTTTCTAAATTATCCTAGACTCAGTGTAATTAAAAGGACCTCTTTAAGAGACAGGAGGGTCAGAATTAGCGAAGATGAAGTGATGATGGAGGCAGAGTAAATAATGGAAACAAAGGTGAAAGCGAAGCAGGGCTATGAGTCAAGAAATGTAGGCAGCCTCTAAAAGCTGGAAAATGCAAAGAAACACTGCATTTTCCCTTAGAGCTTCCAGAAGAAAGGTTGCCTGCTGACCCATTTTAGATTTCTGACTTCTATCAAGTATATGAAAGTAAATTTTTGTTGACCTAATACAAAAATGTGTGGTAATTTGTTACAGAAACAGTTGATAACTAATATAAAACTATGTGTAAATAATTTTTCACAATTATAAACACACTAAAAGTAAATTGTGTACATCCACACATTCATACACACAGACCCACAAAAAGTAACTAGTTGACTTGAGTGACCAGATAGGCTTACTTTATTTTGTTTGTGTGTATGTGTGTGTACTTTGTAAGTAAGATCAACTGCAACTTCAGGATTTCCCTCTATATGCCATTCTACTATCTCATCTCCTAGTAGCAGTATACTTTCAAGGAGGGGAAGAATGGCTGGAGACAGGAGGAAGAAGCAAAGCAAAATCTTTTAAACCATGTTTAATATTCTAAGTACCATTCAATTGAAGGTGTGTAAATAACTGCTTAACAATCATAATCTACAAATAACTCCTTATCACTGTCTTCCACTATTTCATAGATAAGAAGTATAAAATAAGGATGCATAGGGAATACTATTTGGAAGTGAGGTTAGCAGTCTCATAGTGGGAAAGAAAGGGGAGACTGTACCTGAACAACAAATTTGATAAACTTCAAAAATTCCCCTTGTGTTGACTATGTTTGTGACAATTGTCCTATAACAAATGCTTCTGATTAAATTTTTTTCATGCAGCTACAAAGCAGTCTGTTTTTCAGAATCATGAAGATCTTTTTAAATTTAACTGACTTACTATGAAAGAAAATGGTCTCATTTTCCACAGAGAACACACTCATTGAAGCATTACTACTAGTTCCTATTAAAAACCTTTCTATGTCTCATAATATTTAATATTTCCATATTTAGATGACATTTTCTCAATAAGTCTCTTTTAATATTTAAGCAAAGGAAGACCAACCATATAACATTAAAAAATGTTTGAGAGGTTCACTTTTATTTTATTATTTTCCCCTAATTTCAATAGCTTATCAAAAGGTAATAGTTGTTTCCCTTGACTTTAACTGAAATACTTCATAAAATCCCTAATGTAAATGTTTTATGAGTTAGGGAATGAATAATCATGAAGGCTTTAGTTTATAAAGAAAGAATTAAATCCATCCAATATTTACAGGATCAAGGGAGATTTATGGGACTTCAACAATTCACATAAGCTTGGGTAAATTTAGGGGAACAAGCAGGGTACTTAAAAAATTTGGAAACACCAGACACGGATAATTAGAAATTCTAGCCATCTTTGTCGTGTAAAAGAGAAAATTCTGAAATAAGAGACAGAATAACCAAAATCATATATTAGAGGATGGGGGAAAATTAAGTCTCTATAGCCACAGTCAATAGAAAATATGAATCAGTTGGAGATGAATTAGTTTTAAACACTCAAAATATTCAAAGAACATATTATTTAAACTTGGGGATCATGAGTTGTAGAGATGGGGAGTAATTCAATCATATAGTGGATGTTCCTTCCCAGAAATGTTATATACCAGACTGGATTATAAAGTTTCCCATGACATTGTGCCAGCTATTAACTTTAAGAACTAATAAGAAGTAAAAGTAAGCGCTTAATTATCTTTTGAAAACAAGATATTCCTCTCCCCTCCTTTTTCTCTGACCATTTACATAACTTAAAATTGTGAGTAATTTATCCTCTCTTCAAAATGCACATAAATTATTTGAAAACAAAATAGCCTGTAACAAAATGTGAGCTTTGTGAAAGAGGAATGCCTTTTTTCAAGGACATAGGAGTCATTGTTTTGAAATGTAAATAACAAGGAAGATAGCACCCCTGTTTAACAGTTTGGGGAAGCAGTTAGGATCTGAAAGCCTAACTTCAATGGGCACCTTGATCAAAGTTGAAAAATTAACTCTTATCATAAGATATGACAAGTTTGTTTTCACTCTAGATAGTCAATAAGCTAACACAGATGGGCACCTCAATTACTATGTAAAGTTTGTGTGTGACAGTACTGTCAGGTCCTCTTATTGAGAACTAGCTGTTGTTTTATCATGAAAATATTTAGGTAATGGTTTATATCTATCTGGCTATATAAGGAAATTAGATTCCTTTCTGTCTTTGCAATTTCTTAGTGGATTGCCTATGATGAACATCACATTCAGGTTTAATGCTTATTCAGTAATAAAAAGCATTTTATTTCTCTACTACCTTGGTGAAGAGGATTTCTGGGTTGGGAGGTTTTGTTTATGATGATAATTTCCCAACATAAACAATTAATAGTTTCAGTCTCATCCTTTATCTATATTCTTCATAGATGAAGGCCAGCATATGAAAGAAACCTTGGATCTAGGCCAGCATTACTAACTTACTTGATCAGTAGAATGGAGCAGAAGTGATATTCTGGGACTTAACTGGCAAAGTCATAGATACTCTGCTAGGAACTCTGGCATCATAAAAAGTTCAAGCTATATGAAAACACCCATGGTCAATAGTGCTCTCCGAGCATCCAACTGACATTCAGTATTAACTACCACCTCTCAGATTTCAACCCAGGCTGGTATAGCTTTAGATCACTGCAGTCACTGCTTCTGCCTAATTACATGTGAATCTTCCATCTGAGTCCACTCCACCACAAAATTGTAGAAAATATTTCTAAATGTTTTTTTCTTTATTGTGTTTTAGTGTCTAGATTTTGGGGTGGTTTGTTACAGATCAATAAGTAGCCAGAATATTGTTAAATTTACAGTATAAATTCCTTCCGAACATTTAAGGAACAAATTATATCAATTCTTTACAAACTCTTTCAGAAGACAGAAACAGAGGATATACTTCCTAACTCATTCTATGGGCTAACACTGTCATACTACAAAAACGAACAAACATAAAAAGGCCTTCATTACAAAAAATAACACTATAGAACAAACAGTATATCTGATGAACACAGTACAAAAATCATCAACAAAAGATTAGGAAGTCAAATTCAACAATGCGTAAAAAGAATCATACATTTTGACCAACTGGGATTTATCCCAAGTATATAAACCTGATTCAACATTTGAAAATCAATTAATTTAATGACATCAACATTCTAAAAAAGAAAAACCACATAGATGAAGAAATAGCATATTAACAGATACAGGAAAAGTATTAGACACAATCGAACACCCATTCATAATAAAAACTCTCATAAAGTAGGAATAGAGGGAAACTTTCTCAGCTTAGTAAAGAAAATCTAAAATAAAATCCTACAGCTAGCATTAGACTTAAAGATGAAAAAGTTGAAGCTTTCCCATTAAGATTGGGAAAAAGAAAAGGATGTCCCCTCTCATCACTCCTTTTCAACACTATGCTAAACCCCTAGATAATAGCTAAGACAAGAAAAAGAGATAAAATACATACTGACTGGGAGAGAAGAAATAAAATTTTGTTCACAGATAAAATTATTCTCTATAGAGAAAATCTGGAAGAATCAACCAAAAAACTGCAACTAATAAGAGAGTATAGCAAGACTACTTGATACACAATCACATTCCTATATACTAGCAATAAACCAATGTAATTTGAAATTAGAAGCATAGTACCATATACAAAAGCACACACAAAAATGAGTTAATTAGGTATAAATTTAAGAAAACAGATACAAGAGCTATATAAGGAAAAACACGGATGAAGGAAACCAAAGAACTAGATAAATAAGGATATTCCATGTTCATGGACAGGAACAGAATAGTGTCAAGATGTAAGTTCTTCCCAATTTGATATATAGATTCAATGCAATCCCAGCAAAATGCCAACAAATTAGTTTGTGAATATCAACAAACTTGCTCTAAAATTTATATGGAGAAGAAAAAAACCCAGAATACTCAAAACAACATTGAAGGAGAACAAATCTGGAGTACTGACACTCTCCTACTTCAAGACTTACCATAAAGCTATAGTAATCAAGACAGTGTGGCATTGGTAAAAAAATAGAGAAATATAACAGAATAGGATCTAGAAATAGACCTGCATAAATATAGACTTCAAATCTTTGATAAATGGACAAAGGCAACACAATAGAGTAAAAATAGTCTTTACCATAAATGGTGCTAGAACAACTGGACAGCCACATACAAAGAACAAAAATGAAAACATAGATACAGACCTTATACTCTTCACAAAAATTAACTCAAAATGGATCACATACCTAAACGCAATGCACAAAACTACAAAAAAGTGGAAGGAAATCTAGATGACGACAGGTTTGGAAATGACTTTTTTAGATACAACATCAAAAGTACAATCCATAAAAGAAATAATTGATAATCTGGGACCTCATACAATTAAAAAATTTCCTGTCTATGAAAGAGACTGTCAAGAGAATAAGACAAGCTGTAGATGGGGAGAAAATATTTACAAAGGACACATCAGATAAAGGTCTGTTATTCAAAATATAGAAAGAATTGTTAAAACTCAACAATAAGAAAACAAAGTACCTAATTAAAAAGTAGGTCAAAGACTTTAATAGACATCTCACCAAAGAAGATATACAGATGCCAAATAAATATACAAAAAGATTTTTCACATCATTTATCACCAGGGAAATGCAAATTAAAACAACCCTGATATACTATGACACACACCTATCATAATAACTAATATCTAGAACACTGACAGCATCAAATGTGGGAAAGGATGTGGAGCAATAGAGGCATATTCATTGCTGGTGGGAATGCAAAATGGTGCAGCAACTTTAGAAAACAATTTGACTGTTTCTTATAAAACTTAAATGTTCTTGGCATAAAATCTTGAAATTGTACTCATTAGTATTTACCCAAAGAAGTTGAAAACTTGTGTCCACACAAAAAATCTGCATACTGATGTTTACAGCAGCTTTATTCACAACTGTTAATGTTTGGAAACAACCAAGATGTTCTTCAGATAAATAAACTGGATAATATTCAGAAATGGAATTTTATTTAGCACTAGAAAGAAATGGGCTGTCAAGTCATGAAAAGGCATGAGTGACTTAAATATGTATTACTAAGTGAAAGAAGCCTATATGCAAAAGCTACATATTGTATAATTCCAACTATAAGACATTCTGTAAAAGGCAAACTATGGATGCAATAAAAAGATCTATGACTGCCAGAGAATGAGAGGGAGGAAAAGATAAATACATACAGAGGATTTTAAAGGTAGTGAAAATATGCTGTATGACACTATAATGGTACTAACACTAAATTACACCTTTGTCAGAACCTATAGAATGTACAACAGCAAGAGTGAACTATAAAGTAAACTGTGGACTTTGGTTGGTAATGATGTTTCAGTGTAGTTTCATCAATTAAAACAAATGTATCACTCTGGTGAGAAATGGGCTTATTGGGGAATGTTATGCATGTGTGGGTCAGGGGAGACATATGAGGTATCTCTAAACCTTTTTCTAAATTTTATTGTGAACTTAAAACTGCTCTTGTATTTATGAAAATATGTGTAGTATATTCAATGCAATCCCTATCAAAATACCAACATCATTCTTCAATGAACTGGAACAAATAGTTCTAAAATTCATATGGAACCACAAAAGATCCCAAATAGCCAAAGCAATCCTGAGAAGGAAAAATAAAGCTGGGGGGATCTTGCTCCCCAACTTCAAGATCTACTACAAAGCCACAGTAATTAAGACAATTTGGTACTGGCAAAAGAACAGAGCCACAGACCAGTGGAACAGAATAGAGAGTTGAGATATTAACCCAAACATATATGGTCAATTAATATACGACAAAGGAGCCATGGACATACAATGGGGAAATAACAGCCTCTTCAACAGCTGGTGTTGGCCAAACTGGACAGCTACATGTAAGAGAATGAAACTGGATCATTGTCTAACTCCATACACAAAAGTAAATTCAAAATGGATCAAAGACCTGAATGTAAGTCATGAAACCATAAAACTCTTAGAAAAAAACATAGGCAAAAATCTCTTGGACATAAACAGAAGCAACTTCTTCATGAACATATCTCCCCGGGCAAGGGAAACAAAAGCAAAAATGAACAAGTGGGACTATATCAAGCTGAAAAGCTTCTGTACAGCAAAGGACACCATCAATAGAACAAAAAGGCATCCTACAGTATGGGAGAATATATTCATAAATGACAGATCCGATAAAGGGTTGACATCCAAAATATATAAAGAGCTCACGCACCTCAACAAACAAAAAGCAAGTAATCCAATTAAAAAATGGGCAGAGGAGCTGAACAGTTATCTAAAGAAGAAATTTAGATGGCCAACAGACACATGAAAAGATGCTCCACATCACATGTCATCAGAGAAATGCAAATTAAAACCACAATGAGATATCACCTCATACCAGTAAGAATCGCCACCATCCAAAAGACAAACAACAGCAAATGTTGGCAAGGTTGTGGAGAAAGGGGAACCCTCCTACACTGCTGGTGGGAATGTAAATTAGTTCAACCATTATGGAGAGCAGTATGGAGGTTCCTCAAAAAACTAAAAATAGAAATACCATTTGACCCAGGAATTCCACTTCTAGGAATTTACCCTAAGAATGCAGCAGCCAGTTTGAAAAAGACATATGCACCCCTAGGTTTATCACAGCACTATTTACAGGAGCCAAGTAATGGAAGCAACCTTAGTGTCCATCAGTAGAATAATGGATAAAGATGTACATATACACAATGGAATATTATTCAGCCATAAGAAAAAAACAAATCCTACCATTTGCAACAACAAGGATGGAGCTAGGGTATTATGCTCAGTGAAATAAGCCAGGTGGAGAAAGACAAGTACCAAATGATTTCACTCATATGTGGAGTATAAGAACAAAGAAAAAAACTGAAGGAGCAAAACAGCAGCAGACTCACAGAACCCAAGAATGGACTAACAGTTACCAAAGGGAAAGGGACTGGGGAGGATGGGTGGGAAGGGAGGTGTAAGAGGGGGGAGGAAGAAAGGGGGCATTATGATGAACATGTATAATGTGTGGGGGGCACAGGGAGGGCTGTACAACACAGAGAAGACAAGTAGTGATTCTACAGCATATTACTACGCTGATGGACAGTGACTGCAATGGGCATGTCGGTGGGGCTTCGTGATGGGGCAGCCTAAATGTTCCTCATGTAATTGTGGATTAATGATACCAAAAAAGAAAATCTTAGCATGAGCAGGTCAAAATTAAATTATGTGCAATCCTAAAAAAGAAAAATATGTAGTATAACCATAAAAATCAGGGAACAATACTAATAATATCACTATCTAGTCTATAAACACCATTCACATTTATACTTTATGTCCAATAAAACCTTTATAGCAAAAGGGCCTACCCATGATCATACCTAATATTTATTTCTTGTGTGTCCTTAGTCATCTTCAATCTGGAACAATTCTTAAATTGTTCAAATCTTTCATAATCTTAATATTTTGAAGCTTGCTATTTTGTTGTGTATGTTAGTTTAGGCTTTTCTGAGATCTCTCCTCTCTCTGCTTAGTTTCTAGTTATGAATGTTTGGCAGGAATATCACATAAGTATGTTTTTTCCATTATTTCTTATCAGACCTGTGTCTGTGTTTTTTATTATACTTTATCAGTTGATACAAGATTTTGATCTCTTCTATTACTGGTGATGTTACATGATTAAGGTGGCATCTGGCAGGCTTCTCCAGAGTAAGTTACTAATTTCATGTTCGTAATTAATGAGTATGTTATAAGGAGATGCTATGAAATTGGATTAAGTATTATTTCTCATTATGCTTTCATCCAACAATTTTAACAACCACTGATGATTCCCCCCTTATCATTTGTAACTAGTTTGGCTGCCAAATGCTGGTTCTTTATTTCCAGCAGTTCTTATACTTTCTACTAGCTAGCATTCTATAAAGAGGAAGAACTGTTTTTCTCCCTCATTCATTCATTTATATGGGTATAAACTCAGGAATCTTTTCTCACTAGATTATAATCTGCCTCTATTACTACAAATGTTGCTATTTAAATTGCCCCACATTTGGTAAATACATCCCATTTAAGCTTGCTTCTATGTCATTTTAACATGTCTACACTATTCCTCAAGCACTTCTTACTTTCTGAACACATACACACACATATCCACATATCTTTGTCTATTGGATCTTTTTTTTTTTTAATTTTTCTAGTCAAAACATAAGTTCTTCAAAGATAAGGACGTTACCTCTTAATACCTTTTTGTTTATCCCATATAAATCCACTTAGTGGTTTGCCTGTAATGGGCACTTAGCACATGAGAACTTAGCACATGATTTACTGGCTTTACTGACACATCTTTCCCAATGAACAAATCTCTAGTTCAACAGAGAAGAACAAATCTCTAGTTCTATATTCTGCCTATTTTTGATGCTGAATCCCACTATTGGTAGTACAGAGAGGTGGGTGAACAGTAAAAAGTATAAATGGCATCATTTAAAAATATATACCACTGTTCACCCAATTGCTTTCTTTTTTCATAACTCTCAGGAAGAATGAAAGAAAGAACATGTAACTGTAGAAGTAGAAACTAGTAGTAAAATACATCCTATTTTTTTTTAAAGTCATTTGACTGGAATAATTTAGCTACTTAAAACCTCTGAACTTAATTTCCTTCTACAGATTTATAAATAAAAAAATTTTACTGATTCCTTCCAGGTTCAAAATTCAGTGAGCCAAAGTCCAAAATATTCTGTTTCATCTTTGAATGAGACTTAGGTATCAGGAAGCAGAAAGAACACAGATTCATCAAGGACTTTGTCATTCAGAAATGGAAGTTGATATATCAGTAACAGGGAACAGACAAAGCCAATGACAGTATTTGAGGACTTAAGGGCTAAGTGCTGTCCATGAAGTTCACATTAAGCTGTCTAAACTGAATCTTTAACAAAGGTGTTTCTTGCAACCAAAATTCCTTTTGGCCATTTAAAAAAAAATTCCCTATAATATCTATGTGGGAAAACCTTGCATTAGTATTAATTTTCCAAGAAGGATTAATACCATATACTATCAAATAATTAATAAATATTTCATTTTCTTCAAATTTCCTTCTTTCATATAAAATTAAAACAGCATACTTAAGATTTTTGTTCTAAAATCAACAATTTTAGAAGCTGTGAAAGACTAGGTGATTTTGAATATTAGTCTAATCTGCTATCTTTCCTTAACTTCAAAACTGCCTTTTTAAATTCAGATACATTTTTTTAACAAGAACTAGGTGCAGAAATTTATATGATATCCAAACTTCACTATGAATTCATAATGATCTAATGCTTGTTTAAAATTAGACTGTTTAAAAATGTTAGTGTGAATCTTAATAAAAAGGAGAAACATATTAAAAATTAACATTATACTCTATGCATTATGATGATTTTTTCATTAAAAAGGATGATACATAAGATACATAAGAGACAAGTGAAAACAACCCAGAAGATGTCACATTGTCCTAGGAAGAAAATATCTATTTGAAAATTATTTTTTAAAAAAAAGAGTAGTACAATTTTTTCCCACCCCGTCATAATTCCCTGATTTCACTCCTTGAAAGATTGTTGCCTTTGGTGCATAGATCTCTCAAGTTATTCACTGGTGCACACAGTTGGATTCTTAAACTGCAGCCAGTTGAATAGGGATTCGGAATTGACCTTTAAACCACAGTAGTATATGCTTCAACAAATTTTCCTCTATTGACAGATGACAATTTGTAATGCTGTGTTCGTACAAAATAGTTCTTAAGCATTTCATTTCAAATATTCCAAAATCAGTAAGGATTAGCAAGCTAGTTAGTTAATATGTTAATAACATTAAACAAAGCAACTGAATAACTTGGCAAACTAGATTTGTATACATGTGGGGCTTACTGGATGCATTTACAGCTTTTTTGTATCTATCTTCTTTTCTTAACTAAACTTTATGATCCTTATTCCTAAACTCTGACATTCTGTATACTCTATATTCGTTTCCAAAGATGATCCTTCTTCTACCACTATGGTGCAGTTTTTACTACAACATATCTTCTGGTTTTATGGGTATTCTTTACCGTCAGTATACATCTGCTTTTTAAGAACACACCATTCTTCTTGTTTTCCACATAATGGTAAATAGAATCTTTCAGTATAAAAGTCATCTTTATAATACAGTTTAAATTCCTCTAATTGCTGGAATATCTTTCCTTTAATTGGAGGATATGTAGTAAGTCAATGTGTTTAGTCTGACCACTGTTGGAAGGCAGTTTAAATAAATAACTTCTATCATATAGCTTTTCAATTTATCAAGTGCCTTGAACACAATATGAACCATACTCAACTAACCATAATATTAGAATTTCCCAAATAAGAAAATTATTTTACCAAACCAATAGTTTTGGAATTCTATTAAAGTACTGTATATCAAAAGGAAATATTAAAAGCATACATCATCCTATCAAGGTTTACTCCTCAGCAATCAGATAATAATGAACATTATGCAGATTGATTTATAACTGGTGATCCATTAAAATAAAAGTTTAAAGGTTGGATTGAAGTTAAACTGAAATAATAAAATCCTGGAAACACAATTAATGTCAAAATGGATGGAAGAACTATAATAATAAAACATTTCTTTTTTTCTTTAGCTTGGCAATTTTGCCTTGGAATAACCCTCAATTTGATCATTACATTTTGAATGTTAGGTTTGTAGATTAATGCAATGGATACTGGATCTTCTCTTTGACCTATACGTGCATTTTTGCATGACAGTGGGGTTTCCCTGGGTCTTCTCAGGATAGTAGTATTAAGTCTTTGGATAAACCACCTAGTCACCTCGAAGGTGTGATCTGATATATCAGTCGATCTCTCACAATCATGGGTCTTCCATGGTGATTCCTCAGTTTTGTATGCTTTCTACTTTAGCCTTCATTTATGAAAAAAATATATATTTACATATATAATACACACACACATATATACATATATGTGTAGATATTTTACAGAAAGTTTGTTTTGTCAACTTCCTTTTCAGATCATCTTTTTGTTATATCATCTTATTTCTGAAAATTTTCTAATTGTTATTTTTTGGTAGTTTTTTTTGTAATTTATTTTTGCTTCTTTTGAGTATATGTTTTGTGCACACATTTCTGACATACCTTCACTGTGAATAAGGACATTCTTTCTTAATTGTTCCCCCTCATTTTCCTTCTCCCATTTTGTTCCAGCAATAACTGTAACATTCAACCAAAATTCTTTTTGATCATTCATGCTTAGGTGAAATGCTCTCTCAAACAGGGATAATTTTATCAAGCAGGGACATCTTGAAATATGTGCAGACATTTTCAATTAGCATAACTGGTGGGTTAACACTGGTATCTAGCTGGTCAGACCAAGGATACAGCTATACATCATACAGTGCATAGGACAGCCTCACTCAATAAAGAATTGTGTGGTATAAAATATCAGTATTATCTGAGCTTATAAACCATGGACCCATACTATTAAAGGGAAGAATCAGGATTGGGGAGAAGATAGTTTTCCTTAGTTTCATGGCTATAATGTTTCTTCTGTTGATTCATAAACTATACTTTTAGAGTATCTTTATAATTTCTGAAATGTGCCTTGTTTTCTTCCCTTACATGTTTTTATCTATACTTTCAATTGCCCATAATGTTTCTCTCCTTTACTATTTTAATTTTACTCCTAGGAGTTTGTTCTTAATGTAAATAGTTGTTTTGGGAAATGTAGACTGCAAAGCTCCTCACAGTTTGGGCTACTTTGATCAAACTGGTCTGAGATTTTCATAAGCATTTATGACCCTTCACTTTAAAGGTGAGCATCTACTGGAAATTTGTAAGTTCTCTAGTTACCAAGCCCCTCAGAAATGTCTGCCTTCCTGCCACTCCCTCTTCACAGTTGCTGATACATAATGTGTCACTTTGTGGTTCAGTGTTTGAGCCCCACATAGTCCTATTTTAGTGTTGTCATGTATACACTGTCATTTAGTTTTGCTTGGATGTCATCCATGACAATTTCTAACTAGAAATTTTATTTCTACATAAGCAACAATTTTCAATATTATAAAATTCTAAATTCTAATATATTTGTTTTCTATTTCCTTTAGATGTTATTAAAAATTAAAATTAACATTAAAATAAAAATTAAGTTATTTTTAAAGTTTAAAGGCACAATTGTGTTTCTACTTTTTTAATGCTATTTAATGTTCTTCATTGTAAATATGCCCCTCTATCACTTTCTAGTATCTTTTTCTTTTTCTACATATCAAATTCATTTAAATAATTTGCATTCAAGAAACAAATATTTTGCTATATAATTCTGTTCTTATTTGTATCTTTTCCTTTCTTCTATTGTTTTCCAGTGGCTATATTGGCCTTTCCTTCTAAATTATTAGGTTGTGTCTTTTGGTCATTAACTTTTTAGGCCTTTTATTTATATATATATATGAGCATGTTTAAATTATTTACTCTAGTGCTTTAGCTGAATCCCACTAGTTTTGAAAGTTTTCCTTAAATTTTAAATTTATTTCCAAACTAATTTTATCAGAGTTATAAAATTTTGGTTTTACATCCTTTCAATTTGTGATCAATTTTTGTTTTATATGTATGTGAAAGTAAGTTTAAAAATATTTGTTGTATAAGCATATGTTTATGCATTTAGATCAAGCTCATGAATTATACTTTTAAGTTATTTGATCCTTACTAATCTGCCTAATCTATCAATTGCTCCAGAGAAATTTTTACATCACTGTAAGTCCGGGGAAAGGAAATCCTGGGGCAAAATACCTCTAAAAACTAAAATCAGTCAAAGGGAGAAATAAAGTTTAAAACCTGTTTATTGCTCACAAACTGCAGTCCCAAGCCGTTTTTCTTCTCCTGCTCGAGCAGGAACCACCCGGCCCTCCCCCTCACCTCTCAAGTACAGATAAGCCCTCTGTTGCCCAGGTAATCACCCACTGATATGGAGATGAACTTCTCCACCTCTGAGGAAAGATGCAAATGCACTAAAGCCATACTTCTTTTCACCTCTGAACACCTATTGATATGCAGATATACTAAAGCCAGGTGAGATATTCCGGAAATGTTTCAATTTTACCCACAATCCACCCCTACAGAAATCTCGCCTTACAATTTACTCGATCTCCCTCTTCCCACAAATCTAGTAACATGCAATAGCAATAGCAATAAAATCTTGATAATTCTCAAGCCAGAGGATTCAGCCTATGCAGATTAAGTAAATGTACTTCACAGCACAATCTCTCACTAAGCACAAAATATGTTTCTACACTTGTTTACTCATTCCTAACAATCATGCTAGATTGCTCACAAAACTTTTACCAAACATAAGACAAAGTCAAACCTCTCTTTAAACATTATTTTCTTGACAACAGCAACACAATCACAATTCTCAAGCCAGAGGATTCAGCTAGGTTCAAAGTCCCATGCAGATTAAGTCCAAAGCTCATCCATTCCAGCCATCACACGGCAGCTGCAGCCAGGGGAAACTTCCAGGACACAAAGACTGTAGAAGCAAATAACCTTGATTGTCATGGGCCAATTTGCTATTGTTACAGGAATACACAGAAGGCCAGCTTCCAGGCCTTTTTCCCAAGGTGCCAGAAGAGCCAGCCATTGCCGATCCATGTGTTGAAATGTCCAGGGCCATGTCCATTTTACTCCTAATTGCTGCACCCATCCTTGAAACACATGTCCAATAAAGTGGGTACCTTGATTGCTCTCAGTAACTGGCAGCTGACCACAGGCTGCAGAGAGACACTCTAGGCCCCTCTTGGTGGTTTGCTGATCTGCACAACGTGCAGGGCACTCCTTCTGGGCTCAGCTGACTTCTTCAAAGTTGAAAGACAAGCCCCACCGATGGGCCCACATTATCTTTTGAGGTGTCTGTGCCACGCCACTCCATGGCCTTTGTGTCCAGTCTTGCACCCACCCCATGATGGGATAGGAGGTTGGAGCTGTTCCGGTGATGGGCTCTGTAGCCAGCAAGGCGTGGTACACAGCAGCCAGTTGCTTTTCTATCAAGGTGACCCGGACCTGTGCTCCTTTCCATGGAGCAACTGTTCCATGTGCAACTGTTATAAAACTCGGGTGCCTCTCTGCTCACTATCTGTGTGCACCAGACGAGTGACTTCACAGCCCTGTGGTGAAGGGTAGTGGAACTGGACGTAAGGGACAGTTTGGTGTGAAGGGCAGCAATTGGCTATGTAAGGACATAGCAGGTACTCAGTTACAACTTCTGAGAGCTGCCAGCCTCCTCCCAGCCAGTCTTGTACACAAATGAGGCCAGAGTAGTTTTCTTCTAGCAAAACTGGGGTCCTGCTGTTCTGCTCCTAGCCTCTCAACAGTTGACCACAGTTGACAGAAAGAAGTAGGGGTTCTGCACCAGGACTTCTCTGGAGTCCCCCATCCTGGTGTGGCTCCAGGTCTCCACCCCATTGGGCTCTGTGCTCTCTGGCCCCTGCACCTCTGCTCACAGGCCCTGGAATGCCTCGTCCCCATGGCTTCACAGGATACCTTTGAGGCCTGATAAAAAAAAAAAAAATTTATGGTTTTGGCTAGGTTCCAGCTGGCAGCAGGAGCAGCAGCAGTTGACAGAAGCAGTACCCTTACGCTCGGGCCACGGGCCGGGGTCGGTGTGGCCAACAGTGCTGGTGACGCATCCACAACCAAACGAGTGTAGACACATGTCCCTCAGCGTGAGCGCCCCTTCTCCCCATCATTTCTAGAGGCGGCCATCCCAAAGGTCGCACCCATTATGACAGATTTCGGTTTCACAGGAATCCTGCCAATACTATGCCAATAGTAAGTCTGGGGAAAGGAAATCCCAGGGCAAAATACCTCTAAAAACTAAAATCAGTCAAAGGGAGAAATAAAGTTTAAAACCTGTTTATTGCTCACAAACTGCAGTCCCAAGCCGTTTTTCTTCTCCTGCTCGAGCAGGAACCACCCGGCCCTCCCCCTCACCTCTCAGGTACAGATAAGCCCTCTGTTGCCCAGGTAATCACCCACTGATATGGAGATGAACTTCTCCACCTCTGAGGAAAGATGCAAATGCACTAGAGTCATATTCTTTCCACCTCTGAATACCTATTGATATGCAGATATACTAAAGCCAGGCAAGATATTCTGGAAATGTTTCAATTTTACCCACAATCACCATACATGAAGATGGATTTGTCAATTTTCCACTCTTCAGCCAAGTTTTGTCTCATATAAATTGAGGATATTTTTCATGTTTTATAAAAGTTTTAAATTGTATTTTTTGTCAAGTTTTAAGTGTAGTTTCTTACTGCATTAAACTCTGTATCATTAAATATTCTCCGTATCTCTTTCAATGCCTTTAACTACAGTTTTACCTCACACTAAAATAGCTATATTAGCTTTCTTATTATTAGTACTTACCTTGTATATTTTTTCCACATTCTACTTATGTTCTATCATTGGTATGTGGAAATTCTAATTCTCAAGTCCTTGTAGACTGAATGATTCTTTGTTCCTGTTTATATCAACTTGCCCCACCACCGCCATTTAAAAATATTTTATTGTAAACTCATATTTGATGTCATTGTCAGGGATCATGAGGATTTGAATAGATCTGTGTTCTTCCAGAGAGGATTTACTCTTGCATTATTCAGGTGCATGTGTTTACTACCAACCTGAGACCACTTTAACTTAGTTTCTCAGCCACATCACTCGGGTAGTATAATATTAAACCTTATACCAGTGTGATTGCAGCATAGAAATTATGGATTTGTAGCAGAACCTTTCATTACCATGTATTTTCCCAATATAGAAAACTTCCCTGAGTTTAAGAATATTTTCTCTCCTTCCAAAAGTGCCAAGATTTTCCTGCCCATGCTTTCACTAACGTTCTGCTATTAAAGATTCATACTCATAAAGGAGTTTCTACAATTAGTGAATCCAAGACCTTGTCTATTCTGTATGAATACTAAAATGTAATGCTGAGGTACTGGGTTTTGGCAAAGGACCTTACATGATCTAGAGTCTCAAAATTATGTTTCCACTTTGGAATCCAGATTCTGCTTTGCTTCTGATCCCTGATCATTTCACTTAATTTATTGCAAGATTAACTAAAAGACGTGTTTTACTTTATCCAGCACTTTGTGTTCTATAGTTGGATTCTTTTACAGTTAATTCATCAAATTACTCTAAGTGGAATTTCTTACCAGGCTCTTCCATAATTAATTTACAGAATTTTTGGAAATACATAAACTACATTTTTATCTTCCTCTAAGTTATACTGTACTGTGTTCTGAACAGGACCTCACCTATTAGATTCTGAATCAAGCTTGGTTGAGATCCTTCACATGCTGATAGGTCATAAAGCCCCTAACATGCTTTCCAAAGTAATCCAAGATCACATCTTCGCTGTTTCCAAACCATCCACAGCACAATACACAGGAAACTTTTTAAATATCTTTTAAAGTTTTCCTTAAGTATATACATTCCACTTGTTCATCTTCTGTTGTTGGTCTTCCTCATTCCATCAGAACTCACTTTTATTTCTCTTTATGTTAAAAAGTTGATATGTAACCATTTTAATAATATTCTTGAGCAAAGGTTTTTTTCCTACCTGTCTGGATGAGCTTCCACCTCACAAAAATAAACATCCTTGCTATCACATATACTGGAGTAGTGAGTTCTAATGGAAAAGTCACACCGTATACTGAAGACTACTTACACAGTTGGCCTTCAAGGATACCTTGAATTTTTATATTAGTTAAGGTCATTTCAAAATTACTTCACACATTTTCTCTTTTTCTTGCTTCTTAGCATTTTTTTCTTAACCCTTTCCCACCCCTTCTGTATGCTTTCACTAGATAAAAATAACAAACATGCAGATGGATAAACAAAATGGAGAAACAAAAGGGACTGTCAGAAACACCTCATATTCTTGGTGCCAAACTGCAAACATAACGTATGTCTGCCTGTAGACTGTTTTATTACCTTCTAGTTGAAATAAAGGGATGGCTTATCACCTATTTCAGGACAAACAACATCCTGTCCTGAGGCTGCCACTCTCCCTTCACAGAAACTATCAATTACTCTTTCATTTTTATATATACCAATCCACTCTCATTTTGATTCTCCCATTAATGTTTTCTTTTCACACGTAAGTCTGTTATTAAAAAAATTTTAATAAAATACAAAACAAATCCATATATCCCTACAGCCACAGCCTTTCTGACCTCCTCATAAATTATTACGGGGACTTTGCGTTTCCAATCCTTATTTCTTAACCTCCTATTAAGTACTCCAATATTTTGGTTTGATTTCCTCACCCATCTTCCCTAACTTGTGACCAGGGCAATGGCATACATATTGCTAAATCCAGTGGACCTTCTTAAGTATTAATTTCTTTTGACTTCTAAGCATAATCAGACAATTCTTGTCACTTCTTCCTTTAAACAATATATCCCATTATTTCCTTCAATATTCAACATTCCTTGTTTCTTTTCATTCTCTTGACAATCCTTCTCTCTCTTCTTTGTAAACTCATGCTCTGTTATTGTACTATTAAATGACCCTCAAGGCTTGGCCCTGTTGCCACTTAACTTCCACCATCTCATCTTAATATAGAATACCAAAATGCCTCTGATTTAAATTCACGCCTGTACTCAGAAGACCCACACATTTGTATCTTCATCTCCTTGCTAAAATATCTAACTACATATTTAAAATATCTTCTTGGATGTCAACTGAATAAGTCTTAATTCAACGTAAGTGAATGGAACTTGATCTTTTCCCCTAAAACTCATTTACATTTAGTGTTCCTTGTGTTAGAGAATAGCACCATTATTCCTTATGTATTCATCATCTTCCCATGGATTGCTACTTCAATTCAGAAAACAAGATTCAGAGGGACTATGTAACATGTCCAAAGTTTCACACACAGTATAAACTGGTATTTCAACCCAGTTCTGACTTTTTTTAAAACTATGATCTATGACCACAGTGTGAACTGGTATTTCAACCCAATTCTGACTTTTTAAAAAACTATGATCTATGACCAACTCATGCAAAATCATAAGCCATTCCATATTTTTATCATCCTTGTGGTGTCAACAAAACCTTTATTTCATATCTATATTGCAGTTGTGAATTATGTTTACCTACAGTATTAGCACCTATGTTACCTTATTCAGAAAAAGGATATTTATAGATGTGATTGTGTTAGAATCTTGAGATGAGATATTTCTGGATTATCAGGTTGGAATTTAAATGCCATCATAAATTCTGTGCAAGAGAGAGAGAGGCAGAGGGAGAATAGGTGCACAGCAAAGAAGATGTGAAGGTGGAAGCAGAGATTTGATTGAAGTAGTCACAAGCTAAGAACTGCTGACATCGACCAGAAGCTAGAAGAAGCAAGGAACAGATTCTCTCTGAACCCACAGGGGGAGTGTGGCCTTTCTGACCCCTTAATTTCTGGCCTCCTGATTTGTAAGAAAATTAATTTCTGTTGTTTTAACCCGCCAAGTTTGTGTCAATTTGTTACAAATGAATACATCTCCATCCCCACTAACATTTGGGTTATTTTTGATAGTAAGCGATTATATTCTATTCAATGTTTAATCCCAATGTTCTGGCTAAAAACAGAATTCCTATATCATGCTTAATAAGTAAATTTTAAATAACATAACTTAAGAATGAATGAAAATGGGTTTGCAAAATTATTTTTGTCATTTAGTCCAAATCCAATTGGAAAAAAAAATCTCTCTGAATTAGTGTTTAATTCAGACATTTTGTAAATTTTTTTTTTAATATATATATATATATTTTTTAGATAATTATTTTTTTATTGAAGGGTAGTTGACACATGGTATTACATTACTTTAGTTTCAGGTGTACAACATAGTGATTCAACATTTATATATATGACAATTCTAGGTACCAGCTATCACCCTACCAAGCTGTTACAATATCTTGACTATATTCATTACATCCCGGTTACTTATTATTTTACCATTGGAAGTGTATACTTTTTTTTTTTTTTTTTTGTGAGGGCATCTCTCATATTTATTGATCAAATGGTTGTTAACAACAATAAAATTCTGTATAGGGGAGTCAATGCTCAATGCACAATCATTAATCCACCACAAGCCTAATTTTCGTCAGTCTCCAAAATTCTGAGGCATAACAAACAAGTTCTTACATGGAGAACAAATTCTTACATAGTGAATAAGTTACATAGTGAACAGTACAAGGGCAGTCATCACAGAAACCTTCGGTTTTGCTCATGCATTATGAACTATAAACAGTCAGTTCAAATATGAATACTCATTTGATTTTTATACTTGATTTATATGTGGATACCACATTTCTCTCTTTATTATTATTATTTTTAATAAAATGCTGAAGTGGTAGGTAGATACAAGATAAAGGTAGAAAACATAGTTTAGTGTTGTAAGAGAGCAAATGTAGATGATCAAGTGTGTGCCTGTAGACTATGTGTTAATCCAAGCTAGACCAGGGCAATAAAACATCCATGTATGCAGAAGATTTCTCTCAGAACAGGGGGGGTGAGGTTCTAAGCCTCACCTCTGTTGATCCCCAATTTCTCACCTGATGACGCCCCTGTGACTGTGCCTGTCTTAGGTTGTTCCTCCCTTGAGGAATCTTACCCGTCTCTGGCTAAACAGTCATCTTCCGGGGCCATACAGGGAAATGTAAAGTTGGTGAGAGAGAAGCCTTATTGTTTGAAATGGTTAGCTTTTTATTTCTTTGCATATTTATGCCCTGTAGCTTCTATGCCCAGCATTTGTCTTGAGGTATCTTTACCACTTGGAAGAATTATGATACTCGGTAAATTTGATATGAGGCACGAATTCTATTTAAGGGTTGTAATTAGGAAGGAAGAAGAAAAGCTATAGAAGTAGCAGGCGGCAGAAAACATGGGAAGATTGATTATTTCTTTGACATATCTTCTTGTAGAGTAACTTCAGCATGTATAGGTTTTAAGCTACTACTTAAATTGCGCACACACATTAACATAATAGGAATATAGTTACGTAACCAAAGCATACCTATAATTCCCAGCCATCTCCAGTGAAACCAAGAAAACCAGTTAGGCACCTTAAGCATTTGTGAAAACTTATCTATGATATGGTGGATATTGTCCAACTGAACTTGAACAGTCTGAGAGAAATCAGACAAATTCAAACAACCCATTCCTGGGGAATGTTCACATCCCTTATGTTCTTTAAACAGTAAATAGTCTGCAGTTGTAAGATTTTGGAGCGCTTCAGTTTGCACTTCTCCTAATTCTTGATTGAGTTCCAACAGTATAGATCCAGTCAAATTTGTTGTTTTACTGTATGCACAGGCCAGCTTAGATATCTCCTTCCTCATTCCCATGGGAAGTCCAGGAACTGGTGGGATGAGTGCATCTACAGCTGTAGCAGTGCGTGGATCTTTGTTGGAGATTTTTGATGATCATCTTCTGGCATGAGTCTTCCAGAGAGTGCTGATGTTGAAAGTTCTTTTGCATATCGTTTTTTAGTTCATTTTCGGGGTAGCCCAATTAGGCTTTGATCCTCTGTATAAACACAAACAGACGCTTTGCCTACACTTTTATATGCCCTTTATACTCTTGTGTAGAACTCATTGGAGGTCACCACACAGGAACTGCCCTTTTTTTTTTTTTTTGGTATCACTAATCTACAATTACATGACGAATATTATGTTTACTAGGCTCTCCCCTATACCAGGTCCCCCCTATATACCCCTTTACAGTCACTGTCCATCAGCATAGCAAAATGTTGTAGAATCCCTACTTGCCTTCTCTGTGTTGTACAGCCCTCCCTTTTCTCCCACCCCCCATGCATGCTAATCTTAATACCCCCCTACTTCTCCCCCCCCCCATCCCTCCCTACCCACCCATCCTCCCCAGTCCTTTTCCCTTTGGTACCTGTTAGTCCATTCTTGAGTTCTGTGATTCTGCTGCTGTTTTGTTCCTTTAGTTTTTCCTTTGTTCTTATATTCCACAGATGAGTGAAATCATTTGGTATTTCTCTTTCTCCGCTTGGCTTGTTTCACTGAGCATAATACCCTCCAGCTCCATCCATGTTGCTGCAAATGGTTGGATTTGCCCTTTTCTTATGGCTGAGTAGTATTCCATTGTGTATATGTACCACCTCTTCTTTATCCATTCATCTATTGATGACATTTAGGTTGCTTCCAATTCTTGGCTATTGTAAATAGTGCTGCGATAAACATAGGGGTGCACTGATCTTTCTCATACTTGATTGCTGCATTCTTAGGGTAAATTCCTAGGAGTGCAATTCCTGGGTCAAATGGTAGGTCTGTTTTGAGCATTTTGATGTACCTCTATACTGCTTTCCACAATGGTTGAACTAACTTACATTCCCACCAGCAGTGTAGGAGGGTTCCCCTTTCTCCACAGCCTCGCCAACATTTGTTGTTGTTTGTCTTTTGGATGGCAGCCATCCTTACTGGTGTGAGGTGATACCTCATTGTAGTTTTAATTTGCATTTCTCTGATAATTAGCGATGTGGAGCATCTTTTCATGTGTCTGTTGGCCATCTGTATTTCTTTTTTGGAGAACCGTCTGTTCAGTTCCTCTGCCCATTTTTTAATTGGGTTATTTGTTTTTTGTTTGTTGAGGCGTGTGAGGTCTTTATATATTCTGGACGTCAAGCCTTTATCGGATGTGTCATTTTCAAATATATTCTCCCATACTGTAGTGTTCCTTTTTGTTCTATTGATGATGTCTATTGGTGTACAGAAGCTTTTCAGCTTAATATAGTCCCACTTGTTCATTTTTGCTGTTGTTTTCCTTGCCCGGGGAGATATGTTCAAGAAGAGGTCACTCATGTTTATGTCTAAGAGGTTTTTGCCTATGTTTTCTTCCAAGAGTTTAATGGTTTCATGACTTACATTCAGGTCTTTGATCCATTTTGAGTTAACTTTTGTATATGGGGTTAGACAATGGTCCAGTTTCATTCTCCTACATGTAGCTGTCCAGTTTTGCCAGCACCATCTGTTGAAGAGACTGTCATTTCGCCATTGTATGTCCTTGGCTCCTTTATCAAATATTAATTGACCATAGATGTCTGGGTTAATGTCTGTATTGTCTAGTCTGTTCCATTGGTCTGTGGCTCTGTTCTTGTGCCAGTACCAAATTGTCTTGATTACTATGGCTTTATAGTAGAGCTTGAAGTTGGGGAGTGAGATCCCCCCTACTTTATTCTTCTTTCTCAGGATTGCTTTGGCTATTCGGGGTCTTTGGTGTTTCCATTATGAATTTTTGAATTATTTGTTCCAGTTCATTGAAGAATGTTGCTGGTAGTTTCGTAGGGATTGCATCAAATCTGTATATTGCTTTGGGCAGGATGGCCATTTTGACGATATTAATTCTTCCTAGCCACGAGCATGGGATGAGTTTCCATCTGTTAGTGTCCCCTTTAATTTCTCTTCAGAGTGACTTGTAGTTTTCAGAGTATAAGTCTTTCACTTCCTTGGTTAGGTTTATTCCTAGGTATTTTATTTTTTTTGATGCAATTGTGAATGGAGTTGTTTTCCTGATTTCTCTTTCTGTTGGTTCATTGTTAGTGTATAGGAAAGCCACAGATTTCTGTGTGTTGATTTTGTATTCTGCAACTTTGCTGTATTCCGATATTAGTTCTAGTAGTTTTGGGGTGGAGTCTTTAGGGTTTTTTTATGTACAGTATCATGTCATCTGCAAATAGTGACAGTTTAACAACTTCTTTACCAATCTGGATTCTTTGTATTTCTTTGTTTTGTCTGGTTGCCATGGCTAGGACCTCCAGTACTATGTTAAATAACAGTGGAGAGAGTGGGCATCTCTGTCTAGTTCCCGATCTCAGAGGAAATGCTTTCAGCTTCTCGCTGTTCAATATAATGTTGGCTGTGGGTTTATCATAGATGGCCTTTATTATGTTGAGGTACTTGCCCTCTATTCCCATTTTGCTGAGAGTTTTTATCATGAATGGATGTTGAACTTTGTCAAATGCTATTTCAGTATCTATGGAGATGATCATGTGGTTTTTGTCTTTCTTTTTGTTGATGTGGTGGATGATGTTGATGGACTTTCGAATGTTGTACCATCCTTGCATCCCTGGGATGAATCCCACTTGGTCATGGTGTATGATCGTTTTGATGTATTTTTGAATTCGGTTTGCTAATATTTTGTTGAGTATTTTTGCATCTACGTTCATCAGGGATATTGGTCTGTAGTTTTCTTTTTTGGTGGTGTCTTTGCCTGGTTTTGGTATTAGGGTGATGTTAGCTTCATAGAATGAGTTTGGGAGTATCCCCTCCTCCTCTATTTTTTGGAAAACTCTAAGGAGAATGGGGATTATGTCTTCCCTGTATGTCTGATAAAATTCCGAGGTAAATCCATCTGGCCCGGGGGTTTTGTTCTTTGGTAGTTTTTTTATTACCACTTCAATTTCATTGCTGGTAATTGGTCTGTTTAGATTTTCCGTTTCTTTCTGGGTCAATCTTGGAAGGTTGTATTTTTCTAGGAAGTTGTCCATTTCTCCTAGGTTTCCCAGCTTGTTAGCATATAGGTTTTCATACTATTCTCTAATAATTCTTTTTATTTCTGTGGTGTCCGTCGTGATTTTTCCTTTCTCGTTTCTGATACTGTTGATTTGTGTTGACTCTCTTTTCTTCTTAATAAGTCTGGCTAGAGGCTTATCTATTTTGTTTATTTTCTCAAAGAACCAGCTCTTGGTTTCATTGATTTTTGCTATGTTTTATTCTTCTCAATTTTATTTATTTCTTCTCTGATCTTTATTATGTCCCTCCTTCTGCTGACCTTAGGCCTCATCTGTTCTTCTTTTTCCAATTTCGATAATTGTGACATTAGACCACTCATTTGGGATTGCTCTTCCTTTTTTAAATATGCTTGGATTGCTATATACTTTCCTCTTAAGAGTGCTTTTGCTGTGTCCCACAGAATTTGGGGCTTAGTGTTGTTGTTGTCATTTGTTTCCATATATTGCTGGATCTCCATTCTGATATGGTCGTTGATCCATTGATTATTTAGGAGCATGTTGTTAAGCCTCCATGTGTTTGTGAGCCTCTTTGCTTTCTTTGTACAGTTTATTTCTAGTTTAATGCCTTTGTGATCTGAAAAGTTGTTTGGTAGGATTTCAATCTTTTGGAATTTTCTGAGGCTCTTTTTGTGGCCTAGTATGTGGTCTGTTCTGGAGAATGTTCCATGTGCACTTGAGAAGAATGTATATCCTGTTGCTTTTGGATGTAGAGTTCTATAGATGTCTATTAGGTCCATCTGCTCTACTGTGTAGTTCAGTGCTTCCGTGTCCTTACTTATTTTCTGCCCGGTGGATCTATCCTTTGGGGTGAGTGGTGTGTTGAAGTCTCCTAGAATGAATGCATTGCAGTCTATTTCCCCCTTTAGTTCTGTTAGTATTTGTTTCACATATGCTGGTGCTCCTGTGTTGGGTGCATATATATTTAGAATGGTTATATCCTCTTGTTGGACTGAGCCCTTTATCATTATGTAGTGTCCTTCTTTATCTCTTGTTACTTTCTTTGTTTTGAAGTCTATTTTGTCTGATATTAGTACTGCAACCCCTGCTTTCTTCTCGCTGTTGTTTGCTTGAAATATGTTTTTCCATCCCTTGACTTTTAGTCTGTACATGTCTTTGGGTTTGAGGTGAGTTTCTTGTAAGCAGTATATAGATGGATCTTGCTTTTTCATCCATTCTATTACTCTATGTCTTTTGATTGGTGCATTCAGTCCATTAACATTTAGGGTGACTATTGAAAGATATGTACTTATTGCCATTGCAGGCTTTATATTTGTGGTTACCAAAGGTTCAAGGTTAGCCTCTTTAGTATCTTACTGCCTAACTTAGCTCGCTTATTGAGCTGTTATATACACTGTCTGGAGATTCTTTTCTTCTCTCCCTTCTTATTCCTCCTCCTCGATTCTTCATCTGTTGGGTGTTTTGTGCTGTGCTCTTTCTAGGAGTGCTCCCATCTAGAGCAGTCCCTGTAAGATGTTCTGTAGAGGTGGTTTGTGGGAAGCAAATTCCCTCAGCTTTTGTTTGTCTGGGAATTGTTTAATCCCACCGTCATATTTGAATGATAGTCGTGCTGGATACAGTATCCTTGGTTCAAGGCCCTTCTGTTTCATTGTATTAAATATATCATGCCATTCTCTTCTGGCCTGTAGGGTTTCTGTTGAGAAGTCCGTTGTTAGCCTGATGGGTTTTCCTTTATAGGTGACCTTTTTCTCTCTAGCTGCCTTTAAAACTCTTTCTTTGTCCTTGATCTTTCCCATTTTTATTATTATGTGTCTTGGTGTTGTCCTCCTTGGATCCTTTCTGTTGGGGGTTCTGTGTATTTCCGTGGTCTGTTCGATTATTTCCTCCCCCAGTTTGGGGAAGTTTTCAGCAATTATTTCTTCTAAGATACTTATCATCTCTTTTCCTCTCTCTTCTTCTTCTGGAACCCCTATAATACGGATATTGTTCCTTTTGGATTGGTCACACAGTTCTCTTAACATTGTTTCATTCCTGGAGATCCTTTTATCTCTCTCTATGTCAGCTTCTATGCGTTCCTGTTCTCTGGTTTTCAATTCCATCAATGGCCTCTTGCGTCCTATCCATTCTGCTTATAAACCCTTCCAGAGTTTATTTCATTTCTGCGATCTCCTTTCTGGCATCTGTGATCTCCCTCCGGACTTCATCCCATTTCTCTTGCGTATTTCTCTGCATCTCTGTCAGCATGTTTATGATTCTTATTTTGAATTCTTTGTCAGGAAGACTGGTTAGGTCTGTCTCCTTCTGTGGTGTTGTCTCTGTGATCTTTGTGTGCCTGTAGCTTTGCCTTTTCATGGTGATAGGAATAGTTTGCAGAGCTGGGACGAGTGACAGCTGGAAGAACTTCCCTTCTTGTTGGTTTGTGGCCCTCCTCAAACATAGCATGCCTATGTTATGCTATTTGTTTGCCCTGCAGTGGATTATGCTAAAAAATATTAGTATAAATTCATTGCTTTCATAACGTTATTAGTGAATACTACAGAAGGACTCTCGTTTTAATTTTTTTCATATTCTCTGTACTTTTAGGTCTTTGAAAACATAGCATTTGAAAATGTTATTTTGCTAACATATGAACTGTTCATATAAGAACTCAAAATAATGACAATAATATAGTTTTAAAGGTAACCTCAGGTGTGAATTTATGCTATTTTTCAAAACTTTTCAGTCAAGTTATCCTTAAATGGTATAATATTTATATAATTTCATGAACATATTATACTTCCAAAATGCAGGTTTAGTATTACAATTTTTTATAATATTAGAATGTGATCTTGGGATCTTATTTTTATTGAATTTTTTGTACTTTTCTGGATCTGCCGTATCTATGTGTCAAATTACTGCAGAAGGTAACGTCTATCCTAATTTGCTTATTACTACTGTCATGTTTTCCCACCTGTAAAAATTAAAACGTTCTTCATTATGAACTTTGTAACTAACAAATATTCCTGAAAAGGTGTTCTAGCCTTTAGTGCTAAATATTCATAGCAGACATGAATCTTTCATTTGATGTTATTACCAATTATACATCTGCCATCTTCAGTCTCTCAAAATGATGGGTAACATAGACTAAGAAAGATTTTAATTAAAAAATCTTTAGTCATTTGTTCAGTTTATAAAGTAAAATTATATTTATTATAAAAATGAGACTATAATAATTTCTAAATAGAACAGTAAAGTTAATATTTTAGGGGAAAAAACGGGACTGAGCAAAGGTTACCATTACTGGGTAATCAGATGCCTTTCCATAAAATTCATTTAAGTAAGAAAAAAATATTTGTTTGCAGGTATGGTATCTTTTTATGATATTTTAAAATTATTAAAATATACCTTTAAGTAGGTATGCTTCATAGAAAGTGAGAAAAATGTCAAGTAAAATTGTCACTGACAGTCTTTCTTTCTATGCCTTTCTCCTATTTTTAGTAAGCAAATTATTCAAGACCATGAATTATTAGCTCCAGATTCTTGATCAGCTAGTGGTCCAATGAATCACCATAGTTGGCAAGACAGTCTTTTGGAAGTAAGCCAGTTTTAGGAATGTTTTGAATTATTTAATACTTTTCCAAATAAACTGGAGTCAATTATATAAATTGTCTATGCCATAAAGAATTTTTTGACACATCAGTTGCCTCAATATTATTTAATTGTTCTCTCAAAGGAAAAGTGTCATCCAAAATGCAATAAAAAAAATTAAGAAAAATTAGAAAGGATTATGATTTGAACTGAATCCAAACTGAGACTAGTGACAAATTATAATTCACAGAACACTACATGAACCACAATATTGTGGTTCATGTAGTGTTCTGTGAATTATATTCTCTTTCACTAGCTTTTTAACAATACTTCATTAGATCATATGTTTGTAAATAATTTGAAGTTTAACTAATACATTTAATTGTTATTTAAAAATTAAGCTTTTAGAAATTACACAGAGGTCTCCTGTCTTTCAATTCCAGGAGCCTCAGATGTAAATCACTTCTTTGAACTTCACTGATTAAAAAATAAAAGTCAGTAAATATTTGCAAAAGTAGAAAAATTACATTTTTCTGGCAAAGTCTATGGTTTCAACTAGTGCTATGAAAATTTTTTTACATATGTTTTGGGCATATCTTGTTTATCTAATTAAGCCAAAAGGACTTGCTGGATCAATTGAGTACATTTAAAAATCTGTATGATACATTCTCAAAGTAATGAATGAGATAATTGGTATATACATGCTAACGTTTAGTTTCAGTTGGTAATTTTTCATTTTGTCCACTGTCCTCCTTTATGCTGGGAAGGTAATAATACATTAAATTTCAAATTAATTATAACCATTCTTAATTTTGGTATCTCAAGTTGCATCAGTTAAAAATTTAACAGTAAGGTAATATTTAAACAAGGATAGCATTAGCCTTATCTTGTCCCCTATCTGAAAAGTAAGGAATCCATTATTTTCCAAATAAATTTGACATACAAACGGTATGTTTAACAATAAAAATTTCTGTTTATTCCTTTAAGATTCTAAGGAAAAAATATGTATATATACATAAAACATGAGCTGGTTTTCATGCATGAGAATTTACCTAGGCTACAGTCCCCACTTAGTTAATCAAACACTAATCTAGGTATTTTGTAAGTCTGTAATCAATTAACTTCTATTAAGGGGAATTATTACAGATAATCTTTGTTAGTCTGATTCAATCAGTTGAAAGGGCAGAGCTAAGGCTTCCCAAAGAAGTTATTTGTCTGTGGACAGTAACATTAGCTTATACCCAAGAGTTCCTAAACTTCTTCACTAGGAATTTTGCACTGGCCTAGTCATGTCCACAATCATATAGGTCAATCAACTGCAATAAATATCTTAATGTATTCTCTCCTTGTTCTGCTTCTTTGGGTGAACCTGGGATGGTATATATTTTGGTACCTGATATAGTTCTAGAGTATAAAATCTTAAACACAAGTTTCCTGCATAGTTCCGGGATGAGTTGGTTCTCTACTCTGCTTAAATTTAAAGGCACTAATGGCTATATTTATAGTAGTAAAAAGGGCACTGATGGGCATGCAATGGCATGATGTGATTACAGAGATATGAAAATATTGCCACTGGATATTCCTAATCAAGTACTTATAGAAAGCAAAGTTCTGCATGATCATGTATTTACTACCTTAGAACACTTTATTCAAACTAGGGAGTAATTAGATTGGATCATTACTCCTAACGGTGCTGGAGAGAGTGGGTAATGAAAAGAAGGAGCTCAGGGATTCAAATTCCGAAGTCTAACTCTTCATTAGTGACCTAAATCATCTCTTTGTGTCCTAAAAGCAACCCTTATCTTCTGTAACTGCTGGATTGAAATTTGTGAACACCAAACCCCTTCTCATTCTGCAAGTTGCTGAATTACAACACAACTTTAATTATCACCTCCATAGGATATCTTAGGATAAAGCAAAGTTACTGATTAGGAAGGAACAGGACCCTGAAAATTTGAATAGGAGATATGGAAAGATCCCAGTAAAACTGAAGACATTGAACTTATCAATTATGCTCAGTCTTCTTTGCTAGTAGAAGCACCTATTGTTCCCCTACAAAAGAGTTAACCATTTTTTGCATGAAGAACCTATTATAATCTCTCCTTGCTGTAAGACTAAAATTAGACTCAAATTCCGGCATGTTCCAAAGGGTGAGGTACAAAGTTCGACCCGTGAAGGGCACTACACACCCAAATAACTGATTTTTTAAAACAATTTATGCAGAATAAAATTTGGTGAATATGGGTGGACTAGGTCACATGGGTGTGGGATCATCATGGAAAGAACATAGGGTTCGACCTGAATTTATTGATATTGGCCACTAAGGAGAGATCCTGGATTTGATGTTTTAACTTGATATGTTTGAAAGGGCAACAGTATGGCCTATTTTAAATGAAGTTAATATGCTACAACTTTGGCTTGGCATAAAGTAGAGGCAGGTAATCAAGGACTAGGGATATTGTAATGTTAGAGTGTACCTAGCATATAGATATTCTCAACTTCCCCTGGAGGGTCCAAAGCACAAACCTTTCACCTTGACTATGAGAAATGTACCTGTAAGGGACGTCCCAGTATTCTTGAAAATTTCTGTGGTAGCTTCTGGTAGGCCAGAAAGTAGAGTAGGAACTGCTACCATCAAACTGTGACCCCTAAAATGTAATGGTAATAATGGAAGCCCAGAGAGCAGTGTCCTCGCTATGGCACTTAATTGTCAAAATAAGCTGACAAGGTGAATGCTAACAGGCTACAGACAACCCATGCAGTAATCAGAACACTCTGACTTGCAGAGAACTATGGTATTGGCTAAGTTATCACGATGCACCTAGAAAACAGATGCTCAGTGTATTAAATTCTTACTTAATCTATGTAAGTGGAAGAGTTCTAAGTTTAGTAAACAGAATTCTAACTTGAATTATCAAAAAAATATAGTCACAGCCCCTCAATCAAGTCCAAAACTTGAGCCAATTATCAGATTCAGAATCACATGAATGAATAGAGTTAAGGCCTCCCTTGAGGAAAGAAACTGTTATTTTAGTCTAATAACATATACTTCATTTCAGGTGTGCTATTCTGGCCCATTTACAGATTGGTCTAAAAGCAACGAGTTTGAGAGAAGCCTGCAATTAAAGAAGGCTCTGCAACAGGGTCAGGACACCACGTTGATAGAGGTTTCCTTAAAGGCCTGAAGCAAAACAAAAACAAAACAAAAGAGATAAGTAAGAAATCACATACCATTTCAGACTGGCTCTGTGCTAGGTTACTCTTCTGACGTTTAGCTAAGCTTTCTACTGCTCCACTTTAGCGCGCATTTCCTGGTTGTTGAGCCTCGTGAGCCGCCTGAGGGAAAAGCCTCGTGCGGGCGCAGTCTTTTCTGAGCATGCGTCTTGTGCTGCGCACGCACGGCTTTTAAATACGCGGTGACGCATTCCTGAGTACATTCTGGAAGCCTTCAGTACGCCACCTCTCCCGAAGAGCGTCTCTTCTCGGCTTCTCCTCCCGGACTCTCTCATGTTTACTTTTTTACCTCAACTGGAATCTTTTGTCCCCGGCAGCAGAGAGTTTTTTCATTTGTCTTGAGCGCCCTCAGCCTTGGCTCCGTTACCGCCCTGGGAGAATCCAATTTGGTTGTAACCAAGCGAAGTACCTTGTGTCCGTTCTTTTGGCGGCCGAGGCCTATGTTAAACGGGACCGGTTTCTTGAGGAGGTCGGCCGCTCTGGATGGAACCGCGGTTGTGTCCCCAGAACCTGGACTGCCGTCTTCAAGACTGCTGGTGAGTCGGAGGTGTGGTGGCGGAGAATAGGGAAAATGCTGCAAAGCTCTTTTACCATTTTAAGGTAGTTTTGCCTTGACTTAGCGTTCACTACTGTAAGCCTATTTTCCAGTGCTACATGTTGATTCTGACACATTTTGCACATTTTTTTTTACCCCATTGTTGTGGAGAGATGAGTCTTGGAAGGTACCTACTGTTATTGCTAATGTCATTCTTCTTTATGTTAACTTCTGAAGTCAAGCAGTGTAAAAGTCAGACAGTGTTGTTTTTTTTTAATTCTTAAAAAAAAATGTTCTCTGTCCTTTGCTATATATATATATGTATATATATACATATATATATATATATATATAATAAATAGTTTGTAACATTTGAAAATGTCTGCTTAGGTTTTGATAGAGACTGCACAAGTTAAATCTGTAGATTAAGAATAGACATAATGATAATGAGCCTTTGAGTGTATGCATATAATATACTTTGCTAATTAGATCTTTAAATTTTGAGGAAAACGTGGTTTTTCTGTAATTCTGGTACTTTTGTCAAATAACGTTTCTAAGTACTTTATTCTTTTTGATGCTATATGTATTTACTTGCTCTTTTAATTTCACTTTTGGATCATTTATTGCTAGTATGTGGAAATATATTTGATTTTTGTATGTTGATCTTTGTTCTAAATCCTTGCTAAGCTGATTAGCTTTCATAGATTGTGTATGTGTGTGTGAATAATTCTTAGGATTTTGATACATTTCCATATTGCCTGTGAATAAAGTTGCAAAGCCAGGTAGCTTTTATCTCTTTATCTTGCCTGGTTGGCTGATTGCACTGGCTAGAAGTTCATGTATCATACTGGGTAGAAGTGGTGAGCAAGAGTGTTTTTCCTTACTCCTGATTTTAGGGAGAAAGCATTTTTCTTTCACCATCCCATGTCTAGTAGCTTTTTATAGGTGCCCGTTTTAGTTGAAGAAGTTCACCTCTGTTTATTGTTTGAGAGTTAGTTGAGTGTTTTCCATAAGCTATGCCTGTCCTATCTTAGGCCCACTCTGTGACTCTATGCAGAGTGCATTAAAACGTACTTTGGTCTCTCGTCTGACTATATCTGACTTCCCTGCGACTCTGAGCTGAGTCCTTTCCTCTGACACATCTACTGTGAGCATACTCCTTTCACCAAGTCTCTTCATATTATCTTGCATTTAGGTCCACTAAATGTTATCTTTACACATTAATATGTTGTTCTTGTCCTCCATAGTGTCAAATATGCCAGTAAAAATCATTATTAAAAAAAAAAGCTATAACGTTAGGTGAGGTTTCCTATGGATGAAGAAACATTTAGTATATATGAAATAAGTAGGAAGGAATACACTAAAATCTAATGGTAGTTATGTATCAAATTTTGGACCATGGTTAATTATTTTCATATTTTATGTACTTATTTTCAATCTTATTATTTTAATATTTTAAATAGGTTAAATCATCTTTATTTCAGCAAAGAACACCCCTACAACTCTTGTCCAAATGCTATGATCCCCCAATGGATAATTTTTTCAGAGATTTTACCACTCTTTTTTAATTGAACTGGAGTTGACATACAATATTATGTTAGCTTTGGTGTATAGCACAGTGATTCAACATTTACATACATTACAAAATGCTCACCACAACAAGTCTAGTTACCATCTGTCACCATACATAGTTATGACAATATTATTGACTACATTCCCTAGGCTACCCCTTACATTCCCATGACTTACTTATTTTATAACTGGAAGTTTGTACCTCTTAATCTCCTTCACGTATTTCATACGAAATATTCTTTTCTCTATTCTGTTGCATTGATCTATATTTCTGTTTTTGTGCCAACACAATACTATAGCTTTACAGCAGCATGGTTTTAAATTTGGAAGCATGATACCTCCAGCTCTGTTCTCCTTTCTCAAGATTGCTTTGACATTTTTACCCACTTTTAAAAAGCTATCTCACTTTCTTTATATATCTAAATTGCTTAGGAATATTAAATGTTAGGAGCAGATTAAATAGGTTAATACAAAATGTATCATAGTGGAGATATAATGCATGGTAGTGTCACCTAGGAAAACTTTTCAAGGTGTGTAAACAAGTAAAGCTTAAGAGAAATCAAACATTTAGCTTTACCATATCTGTGATGTGTGTTGCAATGCTAACAATTTTCCCATAGATTTGGAGTACCTTTTGCTATCTAAATATGCCTATATTGTTTAGTTGGTTTATAAAAGATAGCAAGGGAAAAATTGTCATGCTCAGTATTTCAGTTAGTGTTGGGCAGGGAAATAAGATACGGCAATGATGAGTAAGAGGGAATATTCAGTAGCAGTAAGATTGGAACCAGAGGGAAACATGAAATCATAAGCCATAGGTATTTGTCAACATACTGGAAATATATTGACCTTCCACGAGACTAAAGAGGTATTTAAATAACTGGTAATTTTAATGACTAAGGCAGCTATCTGTATTAAATTTGGTTTCTTCACATATAAAGCTATTTGAACTATGGCGTAAAAGTACACATGAGCCCCCAGCCCTTTCCATATTGTGCTTGTGATTTATTACTACTATTTTTCAAAGTTCGGAATATTTTGAGTCTTTCTCTGAATTATTCACCATCTGTTTGTCTCCTTTGAGTCACCGTTTGCTCTGTTGTTGCTCAGAAACAAATTTGCTGGTATGATATTCCAAAGTTTACTATGTGGCTGCACTACTAAACATTGGAGTTCAGAAAAATATGTCTCTGAAGCTCAATTTACATATTGAACCAAATGCAGTTGTTTAGAAAGTACAGAATGGTTACTGTTCTAAAGTGGGTCTACCCCACTCCAAAGAGATTTGATATAATCAGTGATCAATTCCATGCAAGGAGTATAAATTTCACATAGACTAATACTAACAGCTTGCAGGGACTCTAATGAGTGAGTTCCCATGTCTTTTAGGATCCATACAAATATGCAGCATGATAAATGAGAAGAACTGAAAAATATATGCACAGTCTTCATAAGGTAATTACCCAAGGGAGGTTACATTAAAATAGGCATTTTGTTCAACTTTTAAAGTAAATTCACGCATTTTTACCTTAAAAATGATAATGTATATGAAATACTGCCTAAGTATAAAATCACTGTGCAGGTGTTTTCACTACAGTGAGGGGATGTGAGAATATTCAATTTAATAATTTGGCAAGTTTCAAAAGGTCATAGTAACCTTGAGTTGGCAATTGACATGAATAATTTTCATATGCAGTTGTGTAAAACCTAATTTGGGCATAAACTCAAATTCTGAGAACTCATAATTTACTTTCTGTTGAAACCAGCACCTCAGTAATAGTATATGATATGACACTATCAACTGAGTAATGTGTATGTGAGACATCAACATGGCTAAAAATATTAGATGGAAAACTGAACTTCTTTCCCTAAAGAAACATAGAAAATAAGTATACTCTCAACAGTTTGTCTATTCTTTTTCAAAACTTTCACAAAATTATACAAATGTAATTGTCCAAAGAAAAACAAAGTGTTGTTTTTACTGTAAGAGAGATGAAGTAACTGAACATTAAATTTCACTGCTAGAATGTTTCTCAAATATGAACAGTTAACCAAATTATGATTTATTTAAAAGGATAATTATGATTGTTATTTGAATGAGCCATAGTAGCCCATTTACACAGTGTTAGAAGCTTACTGGACATATTCAGTGTCTAATTTGTGTAATCAGGATGAGGGACCAGGATTGAGGCTATACATATTATGATGTTGCTATTTCTGAGACATTAAATCCTCCAGAAATGTCAGCTCTACTGTTTATATCATTTGTGATATTGAGTGGTCTTACTTGTTTTCCAGCTTTTGGGGTTGCATCTTTCCAAGGCAAATTTATATCGTTTATCTAGCACATACTTCTCTTAGAAAAGAGATAGGATATATTACAAATCCTGTTATAAACTCCAGTGTTATCACAGATTTCTAAAAGACAGGTCTTCCAATTAGATTAATAAAAGTGATCTCCAAAAATTGTACAAACTGACAAAAAGTATTCTAGTTTATACATTACCTCATTTTATTTCTTGTAACCATTTTATTTTGGGGTGGAGGAGATGGGTGAACCAGCATCTCTTTTATTCTTCAAAATGGAAAGGCAAAAAAGACAATAGTTTATAAGCCTGGCTTCAACAATTTGATTTGTTTTCAAATACGAAGAATCTTACACACACATCCATTATGTGTGTTAGTTTCCAAAGATAGTGTGAAACCTACCTATCAGTCCCTACATTTGCTTTTGTTACCTGCCATCCAGAGTGAGAATGCTTGTCCTCCCTTGAATCTGAGCTAGTCCTGTGACTGCTTTGTCAATAGAATGTGGACAAAGTGAGGTTTGGGAGGTTTGGGGGCTTCTGAGCCCAGGCATTCAGAAGACTTAGCAGCCTCTGTCACAGAGCCCCAAGGTGCCATGTAAGAACTCCCAAGTTAGCCTGCTAGAGAGAGCCACATGAAGAGATTATGGAAGTTTAGACACAACACAGAAGGCACATAGAGTAGTACAGAAGCACCAAACATCAAGACCCAGGAAACATGCCCGTAACCATCTGACTGTATCTATATGAGAGACCTCATGCTAGATCTGTGAAACAATCTTTCAGCTCTGTTCTGGCCAACCTACAGAACCATGAGATAAAATGGTTGTTGGTTAAGCCACCAAAGTTTGAAGATATTTGTTATTTGACAGTATTGAAGTAAAAATAGAATTTGTTATATAGAAGTGTCATTTTACAGTTGCAAAAAAAACTTAAAATGTATGCCATTCATTTTTTGGGACTATGTGGTGAGCAGAAGCTGGAAGCACCTTGAGAGACTATTAGCTTGAAGAAAGGAAGGAAATTATTACTAGAGCTGGGAAAGAAGGGGCCTTAGTTAAATAAAAGCAAAATAATTAACAAAACAGTTAACCTAGCCATCACAAAAGATTGAATGTGTACCTAAAGATGTTGCTGGTCTGGCTAAAGAGATTTCTGGGCAGAATTTTCAGAGTGTGAACTGTTTTTGTTTTTTGTTTTTTGGTTTGATTTAGGAAAAAAAAAAACCTATCAGTGAAGTACAGGAGAAGCCAGATGAGCTAAAAATAGAACTCAATTTGGCAGGATAATTTAGTGAAACATAAAGAAGCAAGAATGCTTTGGCTTCAAAAATAAAACTGGGTTATTTTGTTTTTCTAGAAGGCCAAAAAGAAATAAAGTAGGAAATACCCTCAGAGTAAAGGTCAAATTTAGGCCAATGCCAGTAAAACCTGACCTCAGTGTAAATCTTATATCTAAGATTAGTGCAAACCCTTTTGTTAAGCCTTAGAAAAATATCATTTGTTATTACTAGGCATTTTCACCTAGAAAAAAAGGGCTCTAGGTCAAAAATAAGGTTTTTAAGAATATTAAGGTCATATTACCTTAGAAGCCTCATGGATGATCCAAGGTAGAGAAGAGTCTGACTTTGAAAGAAATATGAGAGGTTTTTTTTTAACCTAAAGGAATATATTATAATTTGATACATAAAAATCCAAAGGAATTGTATCATGTTGGACTGAATGGAACAGTCATGATTCATAATGAAAAGACCTCCAAAGACCCCCTTGGGCCCTCAAAATCTGTTAGCAGGATGCAGGCTGAAAGTGCTACTGAACTGCAAACATGAGTAATTTTTTATATAAAAGTGAGGTTAACTTAGAGGGCAAAGTAAAATCCAGGAGGACGGTACCAACGTCTAAGGGAAGCCATGTCAATGGAGTTGGAAAATCTAATCAATGAACTAGATAATATGTTCACAGTTGGATATTAAAATTGCTATGAGATATTTATTCCTCTTTTCCTACCACTTTCCCCTTATTTGAGTGAGAGCCAACTATAGATTCTCTGTCCCTACTCACTGTTGTATGTTGAGAGAAGGGTACAAAAAACTTGTTTGTATTTCTGAGGTCTTCACTCAAAAGGGACACTATCCAAGGAGGTGAACCTGAGAAATCACATCAGTCTTTATTTAACTAGGGAATTTTAGAATTCAAGCTGATTCTGTAAAGAGATATTTTTGGTGTTCTAGTAAGGGAATGGGTATATTTGGCATATAGAAGGAAATAAATTGTTATAGGCAGAGGATGAATGGTCTCAAAACTTCTATCCCTGGCAGCATGCAAATGACACTCCTATCAGGAGGTAGAACTTAGGACTCTCCACTGGAATCCAGGCTAGAGTGACTAAGTTGACAAGAAGAATGCAGAAGAAGTAGCATTTGGAAGGTATGAATCCAGGCATTAAGATCATTAAGACAGCTTCCTCTTCTTCACTCTTGGAGCTTTAAGACATTATGCAGGAAATCCAGGCTACCTGCTAAATAGAAGTCCATGTGATGAAGTACCAGCTATAAAGAAATGTTGCTTGGTGAAGTACAAGTTTACAAACAACCACCTTCAGCTGTAAGACCAGTTCCTGTATGACTGCAGCTATGTGAGAGACCTACCAGATCAGTAAAGAAATCATCCAGCTGAGCCCCATCCAAACTGCAGTCTATAATACAATGGCTGCTCTAAGTCAGATGTTGACAACTGTTTTTGGCAGAGGGTCACATATTAAATATTTTAGGATTTGTGATCCATATATGTATGGAACCTTTCTTGCAACCCTTTAAAAGTTTGAAAAACATTCTTATGTAACAGGTCATACAAAACCAGGCCACAGGCTGTAGGCAGTACTCTGTCAACACCTATTTTAAGCCATTAAGTCTTCAACTGGCTTATTATGGAACAGCATGTAACCAAACAGTATATAATCATATTTAAATTAAGGGACTTAAATTTAGCAGCCTATTTAGGAGTATACAGACATAGTAGAATAACAAAATTTCATTGTTTTCAAAATAAAGAAGGTAATATTCTTTGATCTGATTTCTCAAACAATAATACACAAGATAAAAGTATTGGAAAGTAAATAACCACTAATTCACTAATTCTGGGAATAAAAGGTAGCATTACAAGTTTTATTTTAAATATATTCTAGTCATTCAAATATACTATGAGTCTCTGAGTTTCGGCTTGCCACCCATATATTGTAGAACAATTATTTAACAAATATATATGCTTTATTTTGACTTGCTAAAATCATCATCGTGTTAGCTCACAAGAACCTTCAAACCCACACAAATACCAGTGTTGTATGTGCAACTCTGTTACTTATTTGTCTTGTTATAAAATTATTTGTCTTCCTATAAAACTAATTATTGAGTACCTTGAGTACCTATTTTGGGCTGTAGCAGTTGCTTAGTACTTACATAGGGAATAAATAATAAAATGTTTGCAGTATGTACTTTGATGGAGAAAGTGATTTAAAAGGAATAAGATGCACATAGTTAAAAGCTGGAAATAAAGTAGGATACAATTTTTAATATGTATTTATATCCACATGGTCATTTTCATAGAGTACTCAGAATATTTACCAATTGGCTGAAAATAAGGTGAGACAATTGGATGTCAAGTGAATGTTATGATTGGGAATTTAGAAAAGGCATATTTATTGCTAAACTTTTAAAAATTTGATTTATTAGTGATTTTCTGTATGATTTTTGTTATAGATATAAATAATCAGAAAAACAAATATTTCTGAAATATTCAGAAAAACTAATTTGTCTCATTAGGCATCCAAATTTTTGGTTGTAAAGCAAAATATTGGAGATATACATATATAAAATATCAATTTAATAAAATATATATTGATAAAAATGGAAATTGAGATGTTTCTAATAGGAAATACACAAAACACTTAAAATATTTTTATTGTAAGTGAAGTCCAGAATTCCCATGTAAGTTCTGTTCTGTCTTTGATGTGTGTTAACTCAAGTGTACAAATAAGCAAAACTTGATTCACAAGTCTTCATTTGGAATTTTTGCTTGAATGTCTATTTCTTAAGTATTTAGTGACAAGGCCGTTTCATTCCCTTGTCATAAATAAGCAGCAGTACAACATGCCAGCTACTTTTGTTCAACACTGTTGTTTATTAGTTTGCACTGTTATGTCCCTGTAACATCAATTTCACTTTTGTGCTTCCCTGATAAACATGACAAATTGTAGATGATCCTTTTCCTACATTCTCTAGCACATATAAAAATGCAAATATTCCAAATTCCTATGTAGATTTAAAAAATCCTTTTAAGCAGGATAACCATACAGACCTTGAGGTTTTTGTGAAGATGCCCCTAAACATCTCAATTACCTACTCTAGCCACTGTTAACATTTATGCTCACTGTGATGTCTATACGTAGTTTGAGGGAAATACCCTTTCCTATTTCTCACAGGAAAATAGAATGACAAGGAATTGGACATTTCTTATTCTAACTTATAAGAAGAAAAGAAAACATACACATGCATACTATTGTTTGGTCCACACTTAAAATGTTTACCAGCCACAAAGTTCTTCCACATTCCGCTTCTCTGGCACAATCCATACCTCAGTTGAAGTTTCAGTTTCAGCTAATTTTACTTTATATACTTTAGTGAAATTTGACGTTTTTAACTAACAAGTTAGTTTGTCTCAGTTCTGATAAAAGAAGTAAGGATCACTGATCCAATTAACTAAATTTTACACTCCAAGATTAACCACATCACCTTTGAGAGACTTCAATGTGGTATTCCTTAGATATCCATCTGATGCTGATAAACATTTTCCCATAGAAGTCCCAACATCACACACCTGTCTCTTTTAATTGGATCACTGTAATGTCAGTCCACATGGAACAAGTGTGCTGTGACAATTAACTTTTATAATTCAGAATTCAGTACATCCTCTGAGTAGACTTTTTTTCCTTCTGCACAGGTTGTTCAATTTTTTATAGATAATTTTTGCTTGTTCTTCCACTCATAAATGAATGCCCTGCATACTCCCGTGTTAGAATTACTTAGTCACTATTTTGTTGTGTAGAAAAACGTAGAGCAACATTTCTGGGAAAAGAAAAGTTCACTATAAAAGAACACTGTTCTCCATAATTACATATTTTATATTGATAAAACAATGCAAACATTTTCAGATGTTTTAAAACTATTGTTTAATTGACCTGTGAACTTTTTACTCATTTACTGAGTACAAGTGCCTTAAAAAAGATTTCATTCCAATTCATTTTGTGTCTTCCATGTTGCCTAGCATAAAACTCAAACATTAATAGCACTTAATACAAATTTGTGAAAGTTAATCAGTGAAGTCTTGCCTCTATACATTAACATGTATTGAAGCTTTACATAAGTTACTTTCTCTGCATATTCTAGCAGTGTTTTAGCTCTTTGAATTCTAAGACCATTGTTGCTGTTTGAACAAATAAGCATTTAAAAAAATAGTTTTACAGTAAAACATGAAAAACCAAAACTTTCTCCATTTGTCAGGGGATGTTGTACATGAAAAGTAAAACAATAATCAAAATTAAAATTATTATCAAGAACACCCGTACTTATTTATTTTCTCTAAAAAAAAATGTTCAACTACTTTAACCAATGTGAAACAAGATTTAATAAATCTAATATATTTCTAGCTTGCAAAATAAGAAAAAAAATCCAAAATTTACCCTAACAATGCAGAAGCCCAGTTTGAAAAAGGCATATGCACCCCTCTATTTATTGCAGCACTATTTACAATATCCAGGAAATGGAACCAACCTAAGTGTTATAATGGAATCTACAAAAAAGCCAGTAAGGCTATTAAGTAATGTTAGACAGATTTGCAGGATACAAAATCAATATACATACATACTAACAGAACCTGGAGTGGAATTCCTGGGTCAAATGGTATTATAATCATTTTAAAGCTCCAGACTGGAATCTGGCCAGCGAAAGGGCTGCAGAAGAGATATGGAGAATCTTCTTTCTGTTGCAGTAGTTTGTCACCAGGATCTCTGACTTTCATTGAGGGAGTGTTGCCTAATTCTCAGTGGATTCAGCTCTCAGCTCCACTGTTGACTAGATGTGTATCCCAAGGCAAATTACCTAAGCTCTGTAACTCTCAGTTTCTTTCTTTGTAAAATGGGATAACAAATCTAGTTATTTGGGTGGTTATAAGGATGAAGTGAGTTCATGCGTCTGAGTACTTAGCACTAGGTCTGGTAGGTAGTCAACCCTCGATAAATGGCAGCTCTTACATGATTCCTAATATTCTTATTTGACTAAAAAGACCCCAAATCAGTCTACTCATCCTTCAAGAACTAGCTTAAATGCTCTCTTATTTTTAAGGGAGTTAGTTGGACCATTCCTCATCATTTATTCTGCTCTTACATTTATTATAGAGTATATAATGATTTTTTCCATAGGCTTTTCTGTTTGTTTTTTTCCCCACGAAACAGGCACAACGTCTATTACCATTTCACCAATACTTGGACTTGTGTGTATGCCTTTTTGTTATTTTTTTAATTTGTTGGACAGATATTTAAGTGACTTACTTGGAAAGGATTCTTCTGAACCTGTTGCACGTGGGGGTTCATAACGGGTCAAAAGCAGAATCAGGGGACTAGTCAGGTTATTGCAATGACCCAGGGAGAAATGATGGTGACACAAGCTGGTGGTTGAGGCAGTAAAAAGTGGTCATATTCTGAATATGCTTTGGGACTAGAGCTATATACCTGGAAGAAGAGGAATGAAAGTAACAAGAAATAAAAATAAGTAATAAGAAATTAAAGAAAAGTTTTTCCCATTCTGTTCAAATTCAAAGAAGGAGTTTGGTTTGATGGCAAATTGATACAACCCATAGATGGCTCTGTTTTCCAAAAGAAACTTAAGGCTTCTTTTTTTGTGTGTGTGTTCTAGAAAATTCAGTGGTGCCATATTTTTGGTTTTCCTAGACTGACATTATTGGTTTCACTGTAAATTAATAAGCAGTTTTGACATTCTGTGTTCTGATAGAATTATGCACATTTCCAACATACATTCTTCACTTTTGAGCTGCTATTTAAGAACCACTAATTTGAGAAGTCAGGGAAACCTTGTGTAGGTTGGTTACTTTACTGGGTCTCAAAATGTTTTCATTTTGAAATGAATGAATATTCATACATTTATTGAATGTCTGCTGTGTTCCAAGCTCAGTGTTAGAGGCAGTAAAAAAAAATCACTGTGAATAAAAATGTCTTTTTTGTCCTTTGTCTATTATGATTTAAATGAGAACACTAAGATACATGTTTCTAGGTAACGTTTACTAGACATTCACCATGTGCGTGGAACAGTGCCTTAGTGCTTTATATACATCCTCTTATTGAAATGGTCACATTAACCCTATGAGGTAAATGTTATTTACATTTTGTGGCTGAGGAAACTGAGGAACTGGGAGTTAAGTAACTAGTTCAAGTTCAACCTGGGATTTTTATTGTGGGTGCTAGACCTAATCCCCCTGGCTCTGAGTCCTTCTCTCTGAGGTTGGGCAGACCTGCCACGTCTGAGGAGTAGGGACGACTCCGCTGATCAATCCTCACAGAAGCCCGACTCTTCATCTGCCCTTTATTCCTTTTACATTCACGTCAAGTCCTGCCTGTATGGTAAAACTATTCCAGATTGTGCTCATTGTTTCTGCCTCCTCTGAGCTCTTTGGAGCTCCTACATCACACACACAGGAAAGCCTCCTTATTTCCCGTGAAGGTGTCTAACAAAAGAATGGAGAAGGAGAGGAATCATTGAAAACCTCCAAGTGGCAGATGGGCTTCTGTATATATAGTTTGCAGTATCCTGTTAGTAGGCAAAAGGGAGGACTCTCTAGAGGGAGCTCTTCCTAAAGAACTGACAGCTTCAGGGTATCAGACCCAATTCCGCACAGGAGAAGGTCCCTACCTGATTGATCCTTTATATTGTTTCTCTCTGTGAGCTCTTTCCTTCCTCTTTCTCTCCTAGCTCTTCTTCTGACCTGAAGGGTAATTGTATGGAGACTGCTAATTATCTGTCACTATACATCCCCTTTCTCTGATAGGAGAATGCCTTGGTTTTAACTATACACATGGCTACCTACGTAGGGACTACATTTTCCAGCTGTCTTTGCAGCCTGGTATGGTCATGTGACTAAGTCCTGCCTAATTGAAAGTAAATGTACTGTTTTCCATGTTTTATCATTAAAATGAAGGAGTCTGTGCTGCTTTGCCTCTTTCTTTCTTTCTTTCAGTTAGGAGGTGGTGAGAAGTGGAACACTTTTAGACTTAGACTTGGAAGTTGCACACTGAAAATGTCAAAGATGCCCTTCAAACCCTGGGCTGCTCTGTAAGAGAGATGAACTTGACTCTTAAGCACTGTATTTTGAGTTTGTTTTCTATAATTAATAGAGAATTTGATACTTAGAACTGGGCTACTGACTTAACAGAAAAGTAAAATATATGCCACTAGCTAATCATTTGGTCCTCAGGAGTGGGGCACACATATTATAGGCTGGAATGCTTGATCTCTATTATGTTTTAGTGAAACATTTGATAAAACTCATCTGCAGTACTTCAGGAGGCAGACCATATGCCAACAGAGTCTCTGTCTGAGCAAACTTACTTGGAAAACAGCTACAATGTTGATGTGTGCTGGCTGCTTTTGCTACATGTAGCAAAATTCTGTAACAGGAAGTTGAAGTCAGGCTAGTTGTTAGTAGTGCTGATAAAACCGTTTTTACAGGGATGGGGCCTCAAGCCTTTAATGCTTCCCTCTCATTACATGTCACACAGAAATTGAGACACACCTAGTGACAAAGATCAGACAAACAATGTTGTCTACCCACCTAAACCCATTATTTCAAGTTATTTCAAGGTAGTTATGCTGGAGTCCAGCTCCAGCGGGGTGGTGTGAAGCCCAAAAGGATGAGACGGAGTCGGCGTATGGAGAGACAGGACACGGAGTCAGATGGAGGTGGTCTCTCGACAAAGTGTTGATGACAGCTTTATTTATACCATTTTGCACAAGGATATGATTATTTTTTATTATTCTGATGATTAATTAGTATAGGCAGTTGGTTAATAAGTATAGGCAAGCTTTTTCCTTTCTTCTCCTTTCTAATCTATTCATGGTTGGTCATCCATGGTTAGGTGATTGTTTTTCTATTCCTTGACCGAAACTTTTCCTATCAACATGGACTCTGTTGTGTTTAACGTTTCTATGCAGCGCAGTTTCTAAGTAGTGCATGTGACCGTAGGGGCATGCAGTATGTAGCAGCGACTATGGAGTCTATCAGCTCAGGGTGAAAGACAGGTCACCTAGTGCCACAGTTAGCTAGAATTCTTTCCCACAAAAATATTCTTAGAGGCTTTAATAAATTTATAATCAATCTAAAATCATAAACTCATATCTTCACCTTATACCCCTTTATAGGGCACAGTAGGCAGCAAACTAAATTTCCCCTTCTTATCTACATTTCTCTTTCTTCTGTGTGGATACCAAAATCTCCCTGACATATGCTACACAGGTCTCCATGACTTCACTACTGCAGGGACTAAACAAGTTCTTACAAGGTGAACAATGCAAGGGCATTGATATCATAGAAACTGTTTCTGTTTTAACTACAAACCTTAAACTATAAACAATAACGTCAAATATAATGTATGATTACTCATTTGATTTTTATACTTTATATGTGAATCTAATAAAATGTTAATGTAGTAGGTAAATGCAAGATATAGATAGAAAGCATGATTTAGAACTGTAAGAAGGCAGGTGTAGATGATCAGGTTTGTGCCTACAGACCAGGTCTTAATCCAAGCTGAACAAGGGCAACAAAACATCCACAGGTGTAGAAGATTTCTCTCAAAACTGGGAGGGTGAGGTTCTAAGCCTCTCCTCTGTTGGCCCCCTTTTTCTCACCTGAGGGCCCCCCTGCGACTGTGCCTGTCTTAGGTTGTTCCTCCCTTGAGGAATCTTACCCGTCTCTGGCTAACCAGCCATCTTATGGGGCCATACAGGGAAATGTGAAGTTGGTAAGTGAGAGAGAAGTAATATTCTTTGAAAAGGTTAGTTTTTTACTTCTTTGCAGATTTATGCTCTGTGGCTTCTCTGCCGAGCACTTGTTTTTGAGTTATCTTTACTTCCTGGAAATTATGGTACTTGGTAATTTCATGTATGAGGCACAAATTCTAGTAAAGGACTGTGATTAGGAAAGAAGAAAAACAAACTATAGAAGTAGTAGAGGGAAGAAAACATGAGATGATTAATTAAGTGTCAACAGGGTTATTCTATTCAATATTCTCTCATAACTCTATTTCTAGAAAACTTTTCATCACTACTTTCACTAGCATTGTAAACAAGGGGGGCATTCTCAGTGGAAATGGGGTGGTCAATGTTTGACTAACTAACAGCAGGTTTCGGTACTTTATGCCAAGATCGCCATTTGGCCCCTGCGTGTTCCATTCTTCAGGAGCACTGTCCTGCAAAGCTTCTGGGAAACATGTTCTCATCTTTTTCACACTGCTCAGCAAAGGTTAGCTTAGCCCTTGGAACAATGCAAGCAAAGACAAAACCAATAGTATAATGGAGAAAAACAAAATCAAGGTGGGTAACAGAGGGAGCCAGCTGCGAAGGCCCCTGCTTTGCAGGGGTCTTCCTCCAACCTGAGCTTTGCTACACAGCTTGAGTAGCATGGCTGCCAGCATAGATAGAATTGAGCTGAGAGAAAGAGGAATGGGAAGAAAATTTTGGCTCTAGTTGCCCATGAGGGAACTAACTGGAAGCAAATAGGTCAAATGACTACAAAGATTGTAAGGGGATATTGCTATCAAAGGAGCCAGGAGCCTGTCCTGGGAAAACCTGTGACTGTTTGATAATGAGGCTCCCGAACATACACAGTTTGTGGGTGGGATCGGGCTAGTGTAGAAACAAAAAGTCCTTATAATACATGTGATATGAAAATTATAAATCTATCTAACAAAATATTAAATAACATTTTTTCTGTACTCTTGAAAAACATATTTTTATAATGACCTGTTATGTGCAAGTTAGAATTTAGACTCCTGAAACTCATGTGGAGTTTCACTGCAGCAGGGCATGGATAGCCAACACATGGCCCGTGGCACATCCCCTTTTCTTACCTATCACATTTCTCTCTTACATTAAAGGGCCTTGTACGCACATGTAGATATGCTACTTCTGACACCAGCATCTAAGATCTGTGCACAACCCTTTAGGTTCTGCCAATTCTTACTTGCTAGGAAGTCCCAGAAATCTTGGCATTGGCCTTCTGAAATTTAGAGATGCAAATTCAAATGACTTTCAACAGTATGGTTGAAGAGAGCAGGAAAGAACCAGATAATGTGAAATTCATTTGTTACTGATTAAAAATGACACGATCTGTGTTCATATTCCCTAAGACTGAATAATCCATAAGGGAAGTCAGAGGATGTTTCAGAGCATGGAGAGTGGGAGGGAATTTCATTAACTCAGGTCTGTTATTGTAATCTCACCACAAATGTGGTCTCGAAATCCATTTTAATTATATTCTCTAATTGTCTCTGCACAACTGAAATGAATGGACTTTGGGGGACCTCCAATGTGCTAACATTGTACAGAAGGCAAATACAATATTGATTTTCATCTTCCAGTAAGACAGAAACTTTGAATTTGAAAACCAGATGAATCAGACTTTCTTCCACTGATGAAGACTAACTGGACTGTAGTAGAATTTAAACTCCTAAGCAGTAGTGATTTACTGAGAAGGCTTACAGTAGCTGTCCTAAGGATGTTAGACTGCCATTAAAGACATGCTTTCCAGGCTAAGCAAAGACTTTATAGCAAGGGTACTGTGTGGCCTTCTCAAATTTCAAAGGCCATTTGAAAGCACATTTAACTGGGAGGTCAGACACCACCCCTGCTGGAGGCAGGGCTGTCTAAGCGCTGTCTGAACTGGGGAAAGAAATAGGTATTCACCCTCTTTCTGTTTCTTTTAGAGGCGACAGGTCCCTCTGAGTGTCTCCACATCTTACGTCTTCTCCAGGAACTAAGCCGTTTCCTCTCCCATCCACAGCTTGAGGCCACCTTTGTTTGACTCCTAGAATCCTCTCTCCTTGGTGGGGAAATTAGAACAGTGAGAAAGGAAAATAAGGCACATTCTAGCAGAGGTGGTTAAAAAATTACATTGATATAGAGTGGAAGCTACAGACTGGCTGGCTGTGGGCAAATACGATCTTTCTTTAGAAAAATCTGAATGAATATTTAAAAATCCTGGACTTGACATAAGAAAACGTGTATTTTCAGTTTCCCCAGAAATATTCTGCAACACTGGGTCTCGTTCTTGCAGGGCTCCCATGAGCTGTGGCTGGACCCCCGGCAGTGGCCTGGGCACACCCTCTCTCTCAGTCCTCTGGCTCCTCAGGGCCATGGTGGCTAAATTAGGTCAGATTCGCAAGAGCACTTTCCTGGAGAAGGGAAGAGAGCACAGGAGAGTGTCAGATCACAGCACGGATTTGATCCTTTGAAGGAAAGAGAGAAGGAAGTAAGCTGGTTGGGAGGAAGAGTCCAAACCCACAGTGCAGTTCTAGGCAGATGGGTAGTCTTAGCAACTGGGCTGCCACAGAGTCGCCCGACTCCCAGCAAAGGGCCTTCCCCCTGGGCCCCTCCAGCCAGCCCAGGCTGGGAGCAGCAGTTCATTGGCCCCCTCAGTGAGGGATCTGAGCAGGGCATTCATATTTATAACTGTGTGTGTCCACTGGCTGTAGTCTTCCTTCTTGGTGTGTATAAAGAAAGTGTGCTTAGGTCTCTGGCAGTTGATTTTCCCATGCCCCACTGTTCTCTCCTTCACTGGCCGTTGTTGGCATTGCACTGGTGTCTTGTGTTTCAAGCCTGAGAAGTTAAGGCCACAGGAAGCATATTCTTTAGTCTTTTAAATTATGAAGAACAGGAACAATAAAGCAACAGTGAAACAAACACTCAAAGAAAAATCCAGAGGTTGTATTGTAATGAAAGTAATAGTATTATAGTCATTGTCAGGTTTACACCTGTATTCATTCATTCATTCAAATACTGAATATTTACTGTGTATCAGGCACCAGAATATACATGAGGGCTCTCAAGTTATCCCTAGATGTACCCATCATTTGTTGGTTTGCAGAAATACAAAAGTAATATCTTCACCAAAATAACAGAATAGGCCATAGGATTTCTTTTCCAAATATATCAATACCTAAGCAATTTGCTACCTAACCATTTTCTCTTGTGTGTGGCCATCTTGCAATTTTTTTCTTTTCTCTCAGCTGAGAAGCATTCTAGGCCAGCCTACCAGTGTGAGGCATTTTGATGTGGGCACTTCCTTGGCTGGTGTTGACAGGCAATTTTATTTTCTTTCCTTGTTTCTTGGAACAGTTTCCCTCCTTAACACATGCTTGACCTGGCCTTACTCTCTTTATCCCTCAGGCACTGATTTTGTTTTTCAGCCCTTCCACATCTTTACACATTATTATCTGATTATCAGCAGCTGGTGGGAGCCAGGCTGTATGAAGGTTGCTTTAGGTGGTCCCAGTAGGGGCTAAGTAGAACATTCTGGAATTTACAGCTATGGCATCAGTTATCCACATGGTGTCTGCTTTGTAGGAAACAGAATAAGAGGTCATGACTTTGCTCCTGAGTCCAGAGAAGAAAAAGAAAATTCACATCTTGCAGTCACCTCAAATGTTCTAATAACACTTCAAATTGTAAACACAGTTCAGTTTCTAAACATGAATTTCTAAGTCCAGAAAATAACCAAAATATAGAACTTCACTTAATGTTAGTTTTTTCCCTGCTTCCACCTGGAGCCCATGTACGCCCAGCAGCTTGCATTGGGAGTGACTGTGGGGTCGCTGTCTTTTCTTACCTTCACCCCTAACTAGCTATTATGCTTGCCCATGTAAATAAGGAATCTAGGGAATGGTTCAAGGAAACAAGTCTTGAATTGTGCTGTCAGATTATAACTTTGCCCTCTCTCTGGCCATACACATGTGTGAAGTTCATTTTCTTGCTCCAAATATTGTCAATGAAATACAGTGAAGATTTCAGCAAAGAAGTGAGGATTTGAGCACAATGGATCTAAATGTTTTTCAACCTGTTGGTGGTTGTTTCTAGTGAAATACTTTTTTTGTCATGTGAATAGGCACAGTACTGCTCAGTTGATGGTCAGGTAAGGTAGAATACTTTCCCTATTATGCAGACTGGAGATATTAATATTCCTAAATATTTATGAGGGGTAGTTGGAGCTTTTTTTCCCATTTCCATTATATTTGGGTCTCTTTTACATAGTAACACTAAGGGATGAATATTTTCATGATGATTAATCTCTTTCATCTTCTAAAACTGAACGATAGCCGATGAATTGCTATTTGTTATTTCAGTATAATTACAAACATAAAAAGATTCTGTTTTGCTTGAGGGAAAGGAAAAATTATTCTGTTTTACAGGCATATACACTTTCATATTTATATCCAGAATAGGCAAAAAAAGAAAAGAAAAAAAATGGGACAGCGGCTTCATTAACTTGCTTTCTCCTCAGTCATTTATTATATTAATCATGGCTCCTTCTATGTCTCCTTTTATTTTCCAAAAGCCTGTAACCTTATTTCACTGTTCCTTTATATTACGTTTTGATTTTGCCAGGAA